>NW_027645712.1:0-58644 GCF_949357685.1 Gobio gobio | reverse complement strand
GGACGTACAAAAACACTGACTCACAAGATCGAAAACACCGTTCTGTCCAGAGAGAGAAGCCACAGTGTGTGCACGAATAATAAATAATTAGCTACACATAAGAAATCAATGATCACAGATCAGAAGGAACTGAAAAAAGACTTCTGTTTTCATTTGTACATCCAAACACTGAGAAACTGCCAGCATTCACTCGTTCACAAGTAATGATCTCTCGAGCGTTTGCTAGGGCGTGCCAGATTCTCTGGGTGGAGGAAAGGGAGGAAACCGTTCCTGCTTGGACGTCAAACCAGGAGACTTCAGGATTGGCTCGTCTGGCCTGTCATTTTCTCAAAGGCAGAGAAAGACAGCCAGAACTCGGTTTTACACCGATCAACATTTCTATCCACTTGGGGACAATATTCAGGCTAGGGGAACTCATATTAATGTTGAAAAACCTCATAAAATGAAAATGTCATGCCATGGGACCTTTAATGCACGGCACTTGCATTCTGATTCTTTATTATGCAGCCTCAGTAATGCTGTTCAATAACTTGTTTGCATTATTTAGGTATATTATTTTTATTTTTTTAGGCAATAGAATTTTTGGTAACATTTTACTAATAAGATTGCATTTGCATTAAAGGGATAGTTCACCCAAAAACGAAAATGTGATGTTTTTCTGCTTACCCCTAAGGCATCCAAGATGTCTTCGTTTCTTCAGTAGAACACAAATGAAGATTTTTAACTCCAACCGTTGCTGTGTGTCACTCATATAATGCTTGTCAATGGGGTCTAATTCTATTAGAGTAAAAAAAACATGGACAGACAACTTCAAATGAAACCCAGCGGCTCGAAACGATCGGTTTCTGAGAGAAACCCAATGGTATTTATGCAAATATATCACCTCATATCAGACAAACGCTTCAGCTCTGCAGACTGCCATCACTTCCCGTGAGTGAGGTCAAAATTCCGTCCGGGTCATAGATATATATACATAGATTCCTCATTAGTGCCTGCGTGGATCATGGCGTGGATCGCTCGAATGAGGAATCTACGTATACAATGGCTTGCTGAAAACAGAGCTGTTTTTGACCAGGTAAAATTAGTGTTTTCTTACAATGCTAATGAGAATTTTTAATTAAAGTATACTACAAACTTTTCATTTAGACACTAAAGAATCATATTAACTTGTAAAAAAAAATGCATTATATGACCCCTTTAAGGGTCAAGATCAAATTCTCTGCATCTCCTGTGCTGCATCAAGCCATCCCATAATATCCGTCATCACTTAAATTAATGCACGGCTCAGATTAACTGTACAATATGTGTGTAAACCTCCAATAAAATTATAAAGTAATTATTCCATCACAAATAAATCGCTCAATCAAGTGGCTGTGTCTATAGTATTATACACAACATTATGATATTACATACATTCTCATATACATATACAATATAAAATTTGTATATTTTATTATTTAAAATTATTATTATTGCCCCTGGTTCAGTAATGAACTCTAGTAATAAAGTAGCAGTGGCTGGGACAGATTTTAGATTCATGTTAATCCTGTTTACATTAAATAAACTGCTCGCGAGCAGGTTTAAGCTTACAGACCTGTTGCTATGACAGCAAGTCCAGGATGAGCGTCGAAGAACCAAACAATCCAAGATCATGCCAAATCGTCAACAATCAAATCCGGATAACTGAGTTAGCGATGAAGAACGGACCCCAGATTTGCGTTTACACACATTTCCCTCAGCAAATCCTACACTTCAAAATAAAAGCCCCATTAGACAACTTGGATAGCTATATAGCAATATTTTGAAAGATAATATTTAAAGAGCTCTACAATTGAATGCTTACTAGTAACTATTTCAAATAGAGTGCTCTGTTATTGCATTTTTACTAGTAACAATTGAATTGTAGAGCTCTGTAATTAAAAATGAATGGAAGTCAATGGAGACATATGACTAGTAAAAATGTATTTGTAGAGCTCTCTAATTGGAATTACTAGTAAAAATGCAATTACGACGCGTAAAGCTGGAACAATTTAAGCTAAAACGGCTTGCCATATAAACAAGGAATGTCACTTGTTTATGAATAAGCATTTTTTAAACCCAAATATCAGAGAGCAACATTCTACATTCCGAGGCTAACATTCTATGACATCACAGTGTGCTTGACACGATCTACACTTGGAGTGAACATCAGTGCTATTGCTTCAGTGTGAACAAGCTCATGAGAGAACTGCCAGCGAGAACGAAGGATTTCATAGAGAACAGCAATATTTGTCTAGAGAAGATGTCTCAAGCTACTTTAATGTCAAGCTTTATCTTACATTCCGCAGGTTCAGAGCTTACATTCTGAGCTGTGCCAGTATAAAAGACTTTCACACGATCAGCAGCCAAACTCTGGACATCTGCTTTCACCATGAACACTAGAGCACTGTCTCCTACTGTAGCAGCTATGGAGAACAGCTCAACAGGTGAATATAGCTCATATTCATATTTTCACACATAAGGTTTTTAAACACAGGAAAATATAGAGTCATATCAGGATCATGTTACATTGGGAAGAGGAAAACACCAAACTTGGTCAAAGTATTTAATTGACAAGCTGACAAACTACAGCTTAGTATATAGGTTTTATTTCACTATGAAAAAAGGCTGACAGTCTTTGTTTAAAACAAAACAATTTACACTCTCCAAGCACAGCATCACTTTTGGCCACTACTGTATGTGTGTATATGTTTATAATTACAAATTAAATATTGTTTGTGACCCGTGCTGGCAAAATGAGTCTGGATGTGCACTCATTTTAAGGCTAAGTGAAAAATATTGAAATATTGATCAATTTTGAGGTTTTAACAAAAATGAGTTAATTAAGCCCTCGTCTAGAGACCCCAATGCTCCAAATAGCAATTCAATAAGAGTAGATTTTTTTTTAATAGAGAATGTGAAATTAAGAAAATCAAATTTTTAAAAATGTGCTCATTTTGCCAGCACGGGTCACATTTATCTTTTAATTTAATTAGATGTTCATTCTATGAAGTTACTTTTGCTGTGGCATTCGTGTTGAATGTCAAATGTTTAATTAATTAAAGTCAATGTAGTAACTAGAAATCCTTTTATATAATTATTTTAGAAAAACAATCGAAAAGCAAGAAGAGTCGCCTTTCTAAATTCTTCAGAAACTCATGGCTGGCTATAAAAAGTCGAGGGAAAGAAGAAGTCCCTTTACAGCCACCGTCTGACACAGATCCAGCTGATCCACAGCCAGGCCCGTCCCACCTCAGGTCAGCGGCTCAACAGGATAAAACTGATCCAAAGCCGGGCCCGTCCAGCGTCAAGCCCACAAACTGTGACGCAAATCCAGCTGAAGGTGGGTCTACTGTCATTTTATTCCTGTTCTTTTGTGTCTTGGGATCTAGCCTCAGTATTTGATTTATAATATCTGGAGACAAATTCTAACTGTTCTGTTTCTGTTTTGGGGTTTTTAGAAAAGCAAACAAAAATGAGGAAGAAGGACAGCTGTACATTCTTCAGAAAAATGTGTCGGACTGTAAAAAGTGCAGCAGTGCAACTCATAAAGGGCAAGAAGACGGCTCCACTTCATCCACAGCCCCACACGGATTCAGCCGATCCTCAGCCGGGTCCATCTGTACCTGAGCCACCGGCTTCACAGGATACGCCTGATCTTCAGCTGGATCCATCCTTCTTTGAGCCACCGGCTTCACAGGATACGACTGATCTTCAGCTGGATCCATCCTTCTTTGAGCCACCGGCTTTGCTGGATCTGACTGATCTTCTTTCAGCTCCTTTAGCATTTCCAGAATCTCCAGGTGCCGATTCAGAGCGAAGCGAAGATCCAAGAACCGTCTCTTTCCCGGGACCATCTACCCGTGAGTATTTCACCTCTTGTCTAGTTCTAGTCTAGTTTTTCTTAGTAAGCCTGTGTATTTAAACTCATGCCGTATGTCTAATCCTTCATCCGGCATTCCCAATATAATGTGTCATGCTGATGAATCCATTATTTTCCTGATTCCCTGTAAAAAGAAATATGATTGTAAAGAAACTGATTATCCTGCATATTTAGACTCCAGGTCTATGAATCTCATATATTAACATGTTTGCATTTTTGCAGTTCCATTTTCCGAACTTTATGAAGTGGAAGAGGATATTGGACAAGGATACTTTGGCACTGTGCGCAAAGGCATCCGTAAATCTGATGGCCAGCAGGTACAATCACTCTTGCTGTTTTCATCAACTGAACCGTATAGATCAGTGCTTTCATCAAGTGCACTTAATAACTTCTTTTTCTTTTACAGGTCGCCATCAAATTCGTCACTAAGCGTGAAACAGGACGGTATTCAGACCGCTATATCGATGTTGTAAGTTGCACATAATGCATACATTTAATATATCTTAAATTATAAGTCAGCTAATGGTTTGTTGACCTCTTTTCTCCAGCCTGGGGTTTCTGAGCCACTGTTTGCAGAAGTGGCTCTGAACCTGCTGCTGAATCGGCCTCCGCTAAGCCCCTACATCCTGCACATGCTGGACTGGTTTGAAGAGGAAGATCGGTTCATCCTCATCCTGGAGTATTCACAACCCTGCAGAGACTTGTTCAGATTCGTCTTGAGAGAAACGCTGAGTGAATCGCAGGCACGTACTCTGCTGTACCAAGCGGTGCTCGGAGCCAAGCACTGTCTTGACAGAGGCGTCTTCCACCGTGACATCAAGTTAGACAACTTTGTGGTCAACACAGAGACAAACCAAGTCCAACTGATAGACTTTGGCTGCGGAGAAATCGTCAAAAGTGTCTATAAGGGTCAATTTATAGGTGAGTTGGCTTTTTGTGTTACCATAGCCATAATGATATGTGATTTGTGGAAATGGATATTTGCTCAACTTGAATATCTCTTTTTAATGAACAGGGTTTGCCTGCCCACCTGAATACTTTGCGGACTTTGAATATGAGGCGGAGCCGACAACAGTCTGGTCTCTGGGCATTATGATGTACAGAACGGTGTGCAGATGTCAGCCCTTAAGAAATGAACATGGCTGTCTGAGTTTTGACTCCAGAGTATCCGCAGGTGAGAGAACTTACCAAAAACACATTGAGTATCAGCACAATCCTGTACATAACACATGCTACATATTTCAGAACCGATACATGACAACGTTAGTTTCTGGACATTCAGTGCATACGTGAATAACCAGCGCTCTTGTGAAACCTTACAGAATTCCAGGATTTGATCTCACGGTGTCTGGCTCATGAACCAGCAGAGAGAGCGACTATGGAGGAGATCCTACAGCATGACTGGTTTCAGCAGAACTAATGTCCGGAGTAACTCAGGAGTCAGGTAGTATGACTTGAGAGGTAAGGCAGACGATGACAGAAATCACTTTTGTGAAAGTCCAATCAGTGCTGTCATGAGCTTTTCCTCACATTTATCCCTTCTTCAGATGCTTCAAATCGTCTGGTGAGGAAAAACAGCTCAAATCATTCAGCAGAGAGTCAGGGCCCTTCAGCTTAATTTAAGGGCCCTGGCACACCAAGTGAACGGTCGGCCAAAGTTGGGCCGTGGTTGAGCGTTAGTCAGCTTAGTATTTCTGGCATGATCCGCATCATCTGCACTAATTGAACCTCGTCTGGTGTTTTTTGGCCGATTGAGCATGTTGAATCGACATGGCATAGTCAGCTTTCATCGCCGCTAGTTCTTGGTTTATAACGGAGAATTATGCACTGAATTTGAAAGCTTCTCACTGGATATCCCAGCGCTGTGATCGAGACCAGTCTGCGTTTAAACCTGTTCTGAGGTCGCGCTCCGCTGCCTATTAATGCCCGAGCTGATAAATGATCTGCGCTGTGCAGCTTAAACGAGTAGTTCTGTTTCATTTCACGTCCGTCTTGTGCAACAGAAATAGCAGTGCTTATTATTTGAGCCATGTGGTGGTGGCATCACTGCGACCTCTAGCTAAATTTAGTCACACAGCAGGTCGCAAAAGGTCTTATCCCGCTCAGACACAGATATTGCGCTCGTCAATCATGTGATATTGATTAACTATATCATGATATAAATATGAGACAAAGACTCTCTTTGACGGCACATTGACACAATATCCTCAACAAACACGTCTCCGGCGTGATGACTCAAACTGGACAAATATTCTGATCTAATATGACCTCTGACCTGTAAAGTAGCCAGAATAATAATCACACACTGTTTGTTAATTGGCCAGAGGAGAACTGGCACCCTGACTGAGCCTGGTTTCTCCCAAGGTTTTTTCTCCATTGTCATTGATGGAGTTTTGGTTCCTTGCCACTGTCGCCTTTGGCTTGCTCAGTTTGGGGACACTAAATATTCAACTATATTACTGACATCTCACATTACTGACATAATTGAGTGGAAATAAATATGTAGGCCTTATGTGGCAGCAATGCGTCACCGTAGCAGGTGACCTGTAAATGCAAAATAACTGTTTCCATTGCAGTTTTGCGAAAATTGCCTTTTTCAAATTGCCATGTGAGCGTAAAAACTTTTTGCGATATATGGGAGTTTTCGCGAAATTGACGCGTTTCCATTGGGCGTATTTACATTTCGCAACTTCAATTTGCGCAATTTGAAGGGTAATGGAAACGCGGCAAGTGTTTTCTCCAGAGCGGCTGTACAGCCGAATCAAATTCTGTTGCATCATTTTCCTGTTAGCACTTTGAAGCTGCTTTGAAACAATCTGCATTCAACACAGTCGTGTGATTTGGGAACATTACAGGTTCTGTGGTGAATCAGCTGAAAACAGCCGCGAGCATGTAAATACACGACAAGGTAAATTGGAAAACACCAATACACACACTCTAGCACAATCACAATTTACCTTGCAGCTACTAACAGTGAAGAAATATAGCGTTTGGAAGAAATGTATTTATTTAAAATGTTGCTATTATTATTTAGGCTACATTAAATATTGCAAAATATAAATCACTTTTATAATTATCATTAAATAAATAAATCATAACATTTTTACTTTGAGTAACTTGTCTGTTATTTATACCTTTTTTTGGTTGACACACACACACACACACACACACACACACACACACACACACACACACACACACACACACACACACATTCATTTAAATATGGTTCATTAAAAGAATCGACTCATGACAATGATTTATTCTTATTCATGAAAATCAGACATTGCTATTGAGTTTTGGCAGGTCTCGATTTCTTCACTTTAAAATAACAAGGACGGTATTTTTTCAGAAATGTAGTGGAGTAAAAAGCTAGATGTTATGATCCTGGGCTTCTCTTTCCTTTCTCTCTGTCTCCCTCTTGTGGCCACTCACGCTCTCACTTTCACTTTACGCTCTCAGCCTCTTCATTGCTCATTATCTGTTACAGCTGTTTCCCCTTCCCGTTCTGATTCCCCCACCTGCTCCCTCTTTTCCCTTGATTATCTCAGCTTCTTATTCCCTCTACTTTCTTGTCTTGTTGTCGGATTATTGCTTCACTTTGCTAGAGAGACGCTAGTACTTTCATGCTGTCCTGTCCTGTCCTGTCCTGTCCTGTCCTGTCCTGCCTGTCTACTTGATCGTTGCCTGTTGATCTAGTGAGTTACCCTCTGCCTAAAGACTGTGTGTTCAAGCTGTGCCTATTTGCAGAGTACCTGTTCGTAGCCTGCTTGTGGCGGTCTACCTTCTCTACCACTGAGGTTTTCCCTCCGTCCTCTCTGATCTCTAAGCGATCTTTAACCAGCCGTTTGGCAAGATTCGGCACCGGCTCTGCTTACCGCCGGACTTTTCTATTCTGTTTATTTCCGAGGACTATTTCTGTTGTCAAATAAAGAACTGTGTATTGCACTCCTCCCTGGTCTTCCATCTTCCTTCAACCCATAACACTAGATACTATGCTTTTCAAAGTAGTGAAGTAAAATTCTCCCATAATAAAAATAACATAGCAAGGCATATTTATTGCATTGTCATTTAGTTCTCATGCACCCAACGTTATGGCTTATGAACCGCCCGGCACATGACCGACCTTCAATACTGAACAGTGGTGGAGCCAGAGGGGTGTCCAGGGCATCTGAGTGGCTACACTGGGTGCCACCCCAAAATTTAGATCGCTACTTTCATTTCACCTTCTACTGCATTTATTTTGATGTGCGGCACATTATTCATGCATTAACACTGAATTAACCCTAGTGAAAAAAAGTATGCTAAGTATACTTGCAGCAAGACTAATTATCAGTATACTTGAAGCGTGTTAATGATTAGCTAACTTGAAGTGTGCTATTTTGAAACAACTAATTTTATACTAAGTATATTTTTGTTGTAAATAAGTTGTATTAAAGCATAATTTTAAGTGTATTTAGTGTACTTTTATGTGCTACATTGGAACAACTTTAAGTATACTTAGTACGCTTTAAGTATAGGGACTAATTACATGCTTGATTAGTGATGTTAAATGTGCTTTATTTGTACTATAAGTATATTTTGTGTTATAAGTATACTTTATTTGTGTTATAAGTATATTTTATTTGTTTTATAAGTATATTTTGTGTTATAAGTACACTTTATTTGTGTTATAAGTTCATTACAAATTAATTACCAGTGTCTTCAGAACACACAAGCAATATACTTGTCACAAATGCTACAATTCTGTGCGTTACTCCCTTGTGTTACCTGTATCACTATTATTGGCACCCCTAGAATTGTTTATGAGTCAATTATCTCTGAAGTATATTCCCATTAATATTTATATTTTTAGCACACCAGGGTGACTAGGAACATGAAATTGTCCAGCCATGACCCCCTGTTTCAAAGGAGTATAAATATGAGGAAACACAAAGGCCAAATTCTCTCAATCATTCATCACAATGAGTAAAACCACAGAATATAGTTCTGATGTGCAGCAAAAGATTGTTGAGCTTCACAAAAGAGAAAGTGGCTGTAAGAAAATAGCTAAAGCATTGAAAATCCCCATTTCCACCATCAGGACAATAATTAAGAAGTTCCAATCAACTAAAGATGTTATGATTCTGCCTGGAATAGGACGTGTGTCTATATCGTCCTAATGCACGGTGAGATGGAGAGTTTCAGTGGCCAAAGACTCTTCAAGGATCACAGATGGAGAATTGCAGAGATTAGTTGAGTCTTGGGGTCAGAACAACCCCTATATCACCACATGTTGTTTGGGAGAGATTCAAGAAAAATCGCTCATCCAAAAACAAATTTCAGCATTTTCAGTTGTCAGACACGACTGGAAATTAAAACGTGACCTGGTTCTTGTGTCAGATGAAACTATAAAAAGAGCTTTTTAGCAGCAAACACACCAGAGGGGTTTGGTGTAAATAGGGATAAAAAGTACCCCATGCCCACGGTTAAAAATAAAGCTGGATCTTTAATGTTGTGGGCCTATGTTTTGCTGGAGGTCCTGGACATCTTGTTCAGACACATGGTTTCATGGATTTTAGCAAATACCAACAGATTAAAAATCTAAACCTGACGGCCTTTGCTAGAAATCTTATAATGGGCCGTATTTGAATCTTCCCTCAGGACAAGGATCCAAAACAAACATCAAATTCAACACAAAAATGTGTCACTAAGCACAAAATGAAGCTACTGCCATAGTCATGCCTGTTCTCTGACATGAACCCTATAGAAAATGAGTGGGTGAACTGAAGAGAAGAAGCACCAACATGGAGCTGGGAATCTGAAGGATCTGGAGAGATTATGAATGGAGGAATGGGCTCTGAAATCTCTTGTCAGGTGTTCTCCAAACTCATCAGGCATTATAGGAGAAGACTCAGAGCTGTTATCTTGGGAAAAGGAGGTTGCAAAATGTATTTAATAAAAGGGTGCCAATAATTATGGCCGACGTGTTCTGGAGAAAAGCATTTATTTCGTAATGTGATTTACCCCCCCACTTCCAATTCTTTTACTTCAAGGAAAGGTTAGATTTTTGCACAAAAAAAATAATGATAGATCAAAAGGATAAACAATGGCGATTTATTTTATTTTTTATACAGCCATCTTTGGTCATATTTACCAGGGGTGCCAACACTTTTGGCCATGACTGTATCTATTGTGTGTTTTGAGGCCTTAATTTTAAAACAATTTTTTTTTAGATTTTTCAAAAACCATGCATAAGCACATACATGTTGCTTAAATATTATGGTAGCCCAGTTTGTGCTGAATGCAGTGTAATTACACTTTTGCCATTAATGTGTTTATAAGCAAATAAAAAAATCACAAATGTCAGAGCATGTCAAAACTTCTCAAGGGCCCCAAAACAGCTCAGACTCCTAGGGGTTAATAGATAATAAGGAATAATATAAATAAAGATTGCCTTTTTGTATCTTGTGCAAAGACTTGGGCACATATTTTGAACCTTAATTTTGTTCCACCCCCTACACTGCAATGTGAGCAAATCTGTGCGTCCTGTCAATCAAAGCAAACTAATTTCACACATACACTTGACAACAAAGTTTCACTTTTTTTTGTTGGTAAATGTTACTTGAAAATGTAAATATTTGGAAAATAGTTAATTGAGGGCCACAATACAAATTAAGCATACTAACCTGCTTTGGACATGAACTTAGTGCTTATACCAATCCTTGATAAAAAGCTATTCGCTTTTTCCACTTCTTCCCCCATGGTATATACAGCACCAGCTTCCACTCCATTTGATCAATTGAGTGAGAAAGTGTATTACATGCAGGTTTTATCAGAATATAACATAACATTTAAAAGAGGCAATATGAACACATTGGTGTGAAATACCTCACATTTTATGCCATGTACTTGCGCATGCATTACTGAGAGGAATGGCTTCATGTTCAGAAGATTTCTCAGTTCTGGGCAGGCCTGGCAAACTTGATTAGGTATGGCCAGTATTTGCACATGATGTCATCACAAAAGAAAGTTGCATTTTCTGTGCAGAGCTCTTTCTGCAAGTACAAGGAATATGCATAGATCTCTCTGAACATATTGAGTTCCCTCAAAAGAACACCATGCCAACAGACAGCGACTTCAATTCCTCATCCAGTTTACTGCTGGTCTTTCTGGAAAACTCTTTTGCAGCTGCAAACTCTGCAGATCCACAGACAACTTTGCCTCCCACCTACATGAAATACAAGATAATAAAAGGAAAATCTGGCATTTGAGATAGACAGAAAAAACAAGCCGATATGCCTGATTCATGAACTGTGTACACATGAATTTGAACCCAGCAAACATGCTCCTTTGGGGCCCGCATGGGCCCACTGCGGGCAGCCCACTGTGGGCCCAGATACCGGCGTGAAATGCGGGGCACGTGTGGGCCCCAGTGGGACAACCCAAAGTGTGGGTTGACTGTGGGCTGGCCTATGTGGGCACATTACGGGCAGCCCACAGAATACCCACACTCTCCCAAAAACCTGTGAAGGGCCATTGTGGCTTGGTTCTTTATACCTACAGAATACCACAATATTATTAATGCAAGAACAATTGCACTTGTTAAAAGTAGGAGTAATAAGCCAAGGTTCATGTTTTTCAAATAATTTATTTACAGACATTAATAATAATAATAATACATTGAACTTTATTTATAACAAGCAATAAACAGCCGTTTAAAACAGCAATAAAACACACACGCAGACACGCACACACGCACACACACACACACACACACACACACACACACACACACACACACACACACACACACACACACACACACACACACACACACACACACACAGAGAGAGAGAACACTTAAAACACATTTAAAAGTAAATAAAACAAGTATTTTAATTGATTCATTGTATTTCCCTCACTGCAGTTCTGGCCCTTCCTTGCCGTCCCCCATCTCTGTACCCTGCATTACGGAGCCATGTTTTAATTGAGGCTTCCACCTCTCATGCAGTGGCTTGGCTGCTTTTTGTCACAGCATCTAAGTGAGAAAGAAAACAATTCAACTACAAATGTTAAAAACAAAACAAGGGTTGTGCAAAACAAGTACTGTTAAGACATTTAACCTCAGAAAGTTGTTACGTCTTTTAGCATTAAATGTGGCATCACATGGATGGGAATATGCATGGAAATTATATGCTTTTTGAGCACAGAATGTATTCTCGTCGCTTCATAACATTAAGGCTGAACCACTGGAGTCACATGGACTATTTTAACTATCTATTTATGACGTTGTTGCTTATGGAGGAGTCAGAGAGCTCTCGGATTTCATCAAAAATATCTTAATTCATGTTCTGAAGATGAACAAAGGTCTTACAGGTTTAGAACAACATGAGGGTGAATAAATAATCACAGAAGTTTTTGGTGAACTAAACTTTATAACATTGTTCATTTACACATACAGCTAACTACTGATTTTTCCTTCCTGTTTCCTTTTTTCATTCCCGTTATAAGGGCTTATCCCATATAAATATTACATACTGTACCTATAACTGCTTTGCAGACCAACATCTCCCCAAAGGCCATCTTCTGGCCAGAGCCCTTCCAGCACAATTGCTGGGCCAGTGGGGTGGTCAGCATGCAGACCAGGATTCGTTTTGTGTTGGAGGTTGGGCTTGTGCCTCCAATTGTTGCCAGATACTTTGCCTAAATTAAAGCAATAAAACATTAGTGCATTCACAAGACAGCTATAATGAAACTGTAATGAAAAAGTTCAAAACTTTATTCATTTACATGTATTTATTAATTTAGCAGGGTCTTTTTACCAAAAGCAACTTTTAAAGAGGTATTAAATACCAAATATTTAATGAAACCAAATGTACCATTGCACTGTAGCAGGCCTCCTCCTTCATTTTATTCTCGAATAACTTGAGGTCCAGTATTGTTTTCAGGGTTAAATGGACACCCTCTGGCAGGTCTACATCCGTAGAGTTTTGCTTAGTCAGTGTCAATAACAACTGCTTGATTACGGCAACCTCTTCTTTAAGGTTTGCGAGCTGACTAATTATGTGCCATTCTGTTGCTGTTGAGAGAGAGAGAGAGAGAGAGAGAGAGAGAGAGAGAGAGAGAGACAAACAGACAGACAGACAGACAGAGGGATGGACAGACAAACAAGGAGAAAGTGAGACAGTTATTGTGCAACATAATTTGCATTCTTTTGCAACGAATACAACAATATCTACTTTTCATGATACATAAATCTGAAATCAGTGCTTACGTGTAATTGGCTGCCTTCTTGAATGAGCTGGTAGTGCTTGTGGTCCTGGTAGTGCTGGTGGTCCTGATGGTCCTGGTGGGGCAGGTGGTGCTGGTGGTCCTGGTGGGGCAGGTGGTGCTGGTGGTCCTGGTGGGGCAGGTGGTGCTGGTGGTCCTGGTGGTGCTGATGGTCCTGGTGGGGCAGGTGGTGCTGGTGGTCCTGGTGGGGCAGGTGGTGCTGGTGGTCCTGGTGGTGCTGATGGTCCTGGTGGTGCTGGTGGTCCTGGTGGTGCTGGTGGTCCTGGTGGTGCTGATGGTCCTGGTGGGGCAGGTGGTGCTGGTGGTCCTGGTGGGGCAGGTGGTGCTGGTGGTCCTGGTGGTGCTGATGGTCCTGGTGGTGCTGGTGGTCCTGGTGGTGCTGATGGTACTGGTGGGGCAGGTGGTCCTGATGGTCCTGGTGGGGCAGGTGGTGCTGATGGTCCTGGTGGTGCTGGTGGTCCTGATGGTCCTGGTGGGGCAGGTGGTGCTGGTGGTGCTGATGGTCCTGGTGGTGCTGGTGGTCCTGGTGGTGCTGGTGGTCCTGATGGTCCTGGTGGGGCAGGTGGTGCTGGTGGTCCTGGTGGTGCTGGTGGTCCCTGTGGTGCTGATGGTCCTGGTGGGGCAGGTGGTCCTGGTGGTCCTGGTGGGGCAGGTGGTCCTGATGGTCCTGGTGGGGCAGGTGGTGCTGGTGGTCCTGGTGGGGCAGGTGGTCCTGGTGGGGCAGGTGGTCCTGATGGTCCTGGTGGGGCAGGTGGTGCTGATGGTCCTGGTGGGGCAGGTGGTGCTGGTGGTCCTGGTGGGGCAGGTGGTCCTGATGGTCCTGGTGGGGCAGGTGGTGCTGGTGGTGCTGGTGGTCCTGGTAGTGCTTGTGGTTTTGGTGGTGCTGGTGGTCCTGGTGGTGCTGATGGTCCTGGTGGGGCAGGTGGTACTGGGGGAACTGACGGGGCTGGTGAAGATGGTTCAGATGGTGGGGACAGTGGGGATAGTGGGGATGATGGAACCGGTATAGAGCGTTTTTTTGGTGTAATGGTGTCTTCTTCAGAAGAGTTATAGTCAGGGTACCTTGAGTTTGGTCTGTTGTAAATAAAAATAAATAAAATGCTACAATCAAAACTTCATCATAATGAAATACCTTATTTATAATTGCACACTGTTCATAGCATAACTTTGTGTTAGCAATTAATGGTGCACTATGTAAATTTTGGTGCTCTAGCAGTTAATAAACAAAACTTGGAAAAACATTGTAGCTACTTCTCTCTACGTCTCAGTCATGCAGGTACTGCACCCGCTCTAAAATAGTCAGAATATAAACACTTAGGCATACCGTAGTGATTAAGACTAAGACAACACATGGTTTGGAAGATGGATTCATGATGTACTCTCTCAAATTTTGAGAGAAATCTGATGTTGAAATCTGAAATTTCCCACTCTACATTCCTATGTGAACTTACTCCTGTGTAAGTTTTATAATTATTGTGGAAAAAAAATTACACTCACTTCCTTTTCCGATTAAATTTTCCCAGCATGCTGTCATTTTCTGAGTTGAGACAGGAGGATGTCTCTGCCTTTTTAGCCTTCTGTCTTGCTTTCTCATAATCTGCTACAGAACAAGAAATATACACAGTTTAATGACCGTGAAATGTGAACTGAACATATGTCAGCATATTTCTAAAAATTAAAATTTCTTAAGGTACCGTTAGATACACATGGTGAAACTAAATATTAAAAGCTTTTACCTAAGTTTGTTAGACTTTCAACAAATGGTCACAATGTTCAAACAACACATCTATGATTGATGCATTACAGTAAACAGCTGTCTGTGGATTCATTGACTTCTAAATAATATACACAAATGCTTTATACTTCCTGCTACTTCCTGCTTCGCTACTGTTCGGACGCTCTTGCTTACTGCTCCGCGCTTTGCTCTATCGCTTCTATATTTTACAACTTCAGCAAATCAGCACATTGCTCAAACGACAAAGCTTGACTCCAATGATAAAATTAGAAACTCTGGTGACTGAATTCCTAAACAAAAAGCGGAATATTTCAACCGACCAGCCTCCCACTGCCTTCAGCTTACATTCCGGAGAAGGGAAAACACAGCTGCCTACATTCAAAAGGATAAGAAAATGCCTCTTCTAGAATCTACTTGCTGCACAAACTGCCACAGACTTTTACAAAGGATTGCAGTTCTTGAAACAAAGTTATTTGCGGAACCATCCAACCAGACGAATCACACAGCAGAGCTTCATCATGATCGCCCTCTGCACACTGCCGGTGAGTCCCATAAATGTAGTGCTACTCAACATGTAGAGAAACAAGTAACTGATCAACACACTAATCAATGGAACAAACAGGGAGCAAGACCCAAAGGCACTCGAGACATCAGATTGTCACGAACATCACATATTGCCGCATTAGCATGCTCTACCCCAGACACAAGGATTGCAAACACTAGTTTTCTACCACCAAATATACATCTTGAAAACAGATTTGAAGTGCTAATGAATGTGGGTGAGGAATCCCCAAACGTGATAAATGTGACCGAACACAGATTGAATCAGCCCGCAGCTAACACTGATGCTAACAGGCGCTCAAGGTCGAGCAGACAGCGGCCCTCAGCTCAGAGCGCAGCCGAGCCCAGGACTCTCATAGTGGGGGACTCAACAATCAGAAACATTAGCAGCAGGGATACAACTACATGCTGCCTTCCACAAGCAACAGTTTCTGATGTAAACAGGGAACTTAAGAACATTCTGATGAAACACAAGACTGCAAATCGACTTATCATTCATGTGGGAAAGAACGATATTCAGAGAGAGGAGTCAGAACTTCTAAAGAGGGATTTTAATGAACTTTTTGAAACACTTATAAAACTGAAAGTTCATCAGTGGACCACTTCCAGCAAAAGGAACAAATAGGTTCTCACGGCTACTTGGGCTTAATACATGGCTGCAAAAAACCTGCAACATGAAGGGAGTGAACTTTATCGACAACTTTAATCTCTTCTGGAGTCAGAGACAACTGTTTACATCAAATGGCCTCCACCCAAACAAACTCGGTGCAAGAGTGCTAAAGGACAATATTTATTTTTCCCTTCATCATCCTTCAGCTGTGTGTGCTAACCCACTCAACCTGGATGGCACACACACACCAGTACAGAGTATGGACGATCACAGGACTTCATTTCAGCATCTGAATGGACATGCGGTTGATACACCCCACAAGGACAATGATAACACCACGCAGCCACAACAACCACTGCTCATGGACACACTCCCAGCTGAGCCCCGCCCTCAGAGCTCACCACAGATAGACTGTGACGGATTAGAACTGCTCCAAATGACACAGATCGAGGCACTAAACAGTAACATCTCAGCCCATACTGTGGAGTCTGTGGAGGCACTGGTAAAAATGGGGACCATCAGGGGTGAGACTGGTGAACTTTTACAACTTATATGTGGTATAAGCAATAGGCTGGAAGAAATGTCTATATCACGCCTTGAACCGGACGATAACATATTGCAGCTTCCGGTAACACCAGAGAAACAGCCCCCCTCACCAGACATGTTATTCCGCTCTACAGCATCCCCGCCTCTGAGCTTCACAGAGAAAATGGATTTTGTTTATACTGGAAACAGACAATCATACTCGATCGCTGCGAGCCCCCAGATATCAACCAAAAAGCGTCAAGGCCCACAACCACCAAAGACTGTGGGCCCAGCTCACTCTGCCCCTCCTCCTGTGAGATTTCTTCGGTCACAACGCCATGGCACACACCCTCCTCCATCTGCACCAAAAACAACTGATACCAGCTCTCAGTGACGTGTTCTGGGTCCTCGCAACGTCAACAGCAATCTTATCAAATGTTTACAAAACAAGCGTGAGCCCAGTGTGCCTCTATCTTTCTCTATTTCTGTTCTGTTACGTGATAGAAAGTCCAAGGCTTTCTCAGGCCGTATGGCAAACCCGTCTAATCTGCTGCCTCTTAATTGTCAAACTAAGATTACTATGGGGGAAAAAATTAAAATTAATACTGTTAAATTAGCACTCTTAAACATCCGTTCACTTAAAAACAAATCATTTCTAGTCAACGACTTAATATCCACAAACAACCTAGATTTTTTGCTTCTAAATGAAACGTGGCTAGAAGACAGCTACAGTGCAACAGTCCTCAATGAAACAGCCCCTCCTAACTTTACTTTTATGAGTGTCTGCAGACCAGTCAGAAGGGGCGGGGGGGTCGCTGCTCTATTTAAAGATGTTTATCAATGTAAGCAAGTATCATTTGGTGACTATTTGTCTCTAGAATATCTGGGCATTGTGCTAAAAGGTGCACCACGCATCCTGCTTATCATTATTTATAGGCCTCCGAAATATTCTCCGGCCTTTATTGATGACTTTACAGAGCTGTTATCAGCAATCTCATCTGAGTATGACTGTTTTGCTATTGCTGGGGATTTTAACATTCACATTGACAATGCTGAATCCAGTACAACAAAAGATCTCATGACTGTTCTTAACACTTTTGATTTGACACAACATGTACACCGACCCACACATGATTGTGGACACACTCTAGATTTACTTATCAGTAAGGGTCTAAATATTTCATCAATAGTTATTAAGGATGTAGCACTGTCTGATCATTTCTGTATTTTCTTTGATATATCAATCTCTCCTGCCATTGAAACTAGATCTGTCTCTATCAAAAAGAGATGCTTAAATGAGAACACTAGTGTGCTGTTTATGAAGGCTATATCTCTAACACCAAGCATATCTGCAGATTCTGTTGATTTTCTCCTTGACTCTTTTAACTCAAAAGTTAAGAGTGTAATTGATGATATTGCTCCTGTAAAAGTCAGAAAAAAGAGTGGCAAACAAAAAGCACCTTGGAGAAACTCAACAGCAGTGCAATTAATGAAAAGACAATGCAGGAAATCGGAACGCATGTGGCGAAAGACAAAACTTGTAGTCCATTACAACATCTATAAAGACAGTCTTCGTGCTTTCAATGTGGAACTAGGCAAAGCTAGACAGACCTTCTTTTCAAATATTATAAACAGAAACATAAACAACACGCACACTCTTTTTGCTACTGTAGAGAGACTAACAAACCCCCCGAGTCACATTCCCAGTGAAATGCTCTCAGACAGCAAATGTAGTGAGTTTGCTTCCTTCTTCTCCGAGAAAATCATTAATATCAGAAATGCGATCAGCACATCCTTGAGTTGCTCTGAGGTGAGTCAGATCAGACCACAACCTCAGAAAATTATTATTACTGATTTTGAAGCAATTGATGGTAAAATTTTAGAAGAAACGGTACAGCACCTTAAAACATCAACCTGCGCCCTTGACACACTCCCCACTTCTTTTTTCAAAAGTGTGTTTAACTGTTTAGAAGCAGATCTCCTAGAAGTGGTAAACTCCTCACTTCTTTCTGGGACTTTTCCAAACTCCCTTAAAACTGCAGTAGTAAAGCCTCTCCTTAAAAAGAGAAATCTGGATAACTCCATATTGAGCAACTACAGACCAATCTCAAATCTCCCCTTCATAGGCAAGATCATTGAAAAAGTTGTTTTCAGTCAGCTGAACAAATTCTTGAACTCAAACGGATACTTTGACAATTTTCAATCTGGTTTCCGACCAAATCACAGCACAGAGACAGCGCTCATAAAGATTATAAATGATATTCGCCTCAATACAGATACAGGCAAAACATCGATTCTGGTACTACTGGACCTCAGTGCTGCATTCGACACTGTTGACCACAAAATACTTCTTGACAGGCTAGAAAATTGGGTTGGGCTTTCTGGAATGGTCCTCAAATGGTTCAGGTCATACTTAGAAGGGAGAGGTTATTATGTGAGTATAGGTGACCATAAGTCTGAGTGGACATCCATGACATACGGAGTCCCACAAGGGTCAATTCTTGCACCACTCCTATTCAATCTGTATATGCTGCCACTCAGCCAAATAATGAAAAATAACAAAATGGCTTACCACAGCTATGCTGACGACACCCAGATCTACTTAGCCCTATCACCTAATGACTACAGCCCCATTGACTCTCTATGTAAATGCATTGATGAAGTTAACAGTTGGATGTGCCAAAACTGTCTTCAGTTAAACAAAGACAAAACTGAAATTACTACATTAGGAAACAAAGATGAAATTCTCAAGGTGAATGCATATCTTGAGGCTAAAGGCCTGAAATCAAAAAATCAAGTCAGGAATCTTGGTGTGATTTTGGAGTCAGACCTGAGTTTCAGTAGTCATGTCAAAGCAATAACTAAATCAGCTTACTATCATCTTACAAATATTGCAAGAATTAGAAGCTTTATTTCCAGGCAAGACTTAGAGAAACTCGTTCATGCTTTTATCACCAGCAGGGTGGATTATTGTAATGGTCTTCTCACTGGCCTTCCCAAAAAGACCATTAGAAAGCTGCAGCTCATACAGAACGCTGCTGCCAGGATCCTGAGCAGAACCAGAAAATATGACCATATCACACCAGTCCTCAGGTCTTTACACTGGCTTCCAGTTACATTTAGGATCGATTTTAAAGTACTACTACTTGTATATAAATCACTAAATGACCTAGGACCTCAATACATTGCAGATATGCTGATTAAATACAAACCCAACAGATCACTCAGATCATCAGGATCAAGTCAACTAGAAATACCAAGGGTTCACTCAAAGCAAGGAGAGTCTGCGTTTAGCTATTATGCCAGCCGTAGCTGGAACCAGCTTCCTGAACAGATCAGATGTGCTCCAACAGTAGCCACTTTCAAATCCAGACTCAAAACACATCTGTGCAGCTGTGCATTTACTGAATGAGCACTGTGCCACTGTATGTCCGACTAATTGCACCTTATCTTATGCATTTACTCAATGTGCTCTGTGCTTTGTCCGAACTGCTTGCACTTTAATTATGTTTCATTTTAACCCTGTTTTTTTTTTCGTTTTTAATTATACTTTTATTTTTAATTATTTTTTATTTTGTTAAGGCTGTCTGGGTGGAAGAGGTTGAGAGACGGGGGAGCTTAAACAGTTATTGTGGTTCGAGTCCACATAGTTATCCTCAATTTAGACCCCGACGTGATGTCTCTGATCAGGTAAGACATGAATTTGGTTTTGACTACCTGATTAGTGGCATCACTGAATAAATGTTATTGTGGTTCGAGTCCACATAGGTGCGAGGACGATCCGTTTAGATCCGCTCTGACGGATAGATCTGTATAGCCTTGGTAAGAGGAAGGACCGTGTAGATCCGCTCTGACGGTCGAACAAAGTAGATAGCCCTGGTGTTCCGGTCCAGGAAGATTTGTCTGTAAGGGTAATGTTTAAATGCACAGTTACCTGACAAATATTTTTGGAGTACTCGCTCTGGTGCGAGGAAGACCCGTTTAGATCTGCTCTGGCGGGTAAAACATCTAGTGAACACCCTCAAGTTAGGCCAAGAAGATTTGTCTGTAAGGGTACTGTCTAAACGCACAGTTACCTGACAAATATTTTTAAAGTAAACCTGACTCTCCATTTTCTTCCACCCCAGATAGGATTTCGTCTTTATTTTTATTTCCTTTTAATTCCTTTTATAACTATTATACTATATATATATTTATTTTATTCACTTATAACTATTTTAACTTCATTTCTGTGTAAAGCACTTTGAATTGCCACTGTGTATGAAATGTGCTATACAAATAAACTTGCCTTGCCTTGCCTTGCCTCATCATCTCTACTCTCCAGAGACTGAACTCATGTTTATATGATGAACTGAGTCTCTATCAGCTCTAGTTCAGTCTCAGTAACACTCAACACTAGCACTACACACTAATAATGAACACTAGAGAGTGTGATAAAGCTCAGTTTCTCTCATCATCTCTACTCTCCAGAGACTGAACTCATGTTTATATGATGAACTGAGTCTCTATCAGCTCTAGTTCAGTCTCAGTAACACTCAACACTAGCACTACACACTAATAATGAACACTAGAGAGTGTGATAAAGCTCAGTTTCTCCATCATCTCTACTCTCCAGAGACTGAACTCATGTTTATATGATGAACTGAGTCTCTATCAGCTCTAGTTCAGTCTCAGTAACACTCAACACTAGCACTACACACTAATAATGAACACTAGAGAGTGTGATAAAGCTCAGTTTCTCTCATCATCTCTACTCTCCAGAGACTGAACTCATGTTTATATGATGAACTGAGTCTCTATCAGCTCTAGTTCAGTCTCAGTAACACTCAACACTAGCACTAGCACACTAATAATGAACACTAGAGAGTGTGATAAAGCTCAGTTTCTCTCATCATCTCTACTCTCCAGAGACTGAACTCATGTTTATATGATGAACTGAGTCTCTATCAGCTCTAGTTCAGTCTCAGTAACACTCAACACTAGCACTACACACTAATAATGAACACTAGAGAGTGTGATAAAGCTCAGTTTCTCCATCATCTCTACTCTCCAGAGACTGAACTCATGTTTATATGATGAACTGAGTCTCTATCAGCTCTAGTTCAGTCTCAGTAACACTCAACACTAGCACTACACACTAATAATGAACACTAGAGAGTGTGATAAAGCTCAGTTTCTCCATCATCTCTACTCTCCAGAGACTGAACTCATGTTTATATGATGAACTGAGTCTCTATCAGCTCTAGTTCAGTCTCAGTAACACTCAACACTAGCACTACACACTAATAATGAACACTAGAGAGTGTGATAAAGCTCAGTTTCTCTCATCATCTCTACTCTCCAGAGACTGAACTCATGTTTATATGATGAACTGAGTCTCTATCAGCTCTAGATCAGTCTCAGTAACACTCAACACTAGCACTACACACTAATAATGAACACTAGAGAGTGTGATAAAGCTCAGTTTCTCCATCATCTCTACTCTCCAGAGACTGAACTCATGTTTATATGATGAACTGAGTCTCTATCAGCTCTAGTTCAGTCTCAGTAACACTCAACACTAGCACTACACACTAATAATGAACACTAGAGAGTGTGATAAAGCTCAGTTTCTCTCATCATCTCTACTCTCCAGAGACTGAACTCATGTTTATATGATGAACTGAGTCTCTATCAGCTCTGGATCAGTCTCAGTAACACTCAACACTAGCACTACACACTAATAATGAACACTAGAGAGTGTGATAAAGCTCAGTTTCTCTCATCATCTCTACTCTCCAGAGACTGAACTCATGTTTATATGATGAACTGAGTCTCTATCAGCTCTAGTTCAGTCTCAGTAACACTCAACACTAGCACTACACACTAATAATGAACACTAGAGAGTGTGATAAAGCTCAGTTTCTCCATCATCTCTAATCTCCAGAGACTGAACTCATGTTTATATGATGAACTGAGTCTCTATCAGCTCTAGTTCAGTCTCAGTAACACTCAACACTAGCACTAAACACTAATAATGAACACTAGAGAGTGTGATAAAGCTCAGTTTCTCTCATCATCTCTACTCTCCAGAGACTGAACTCATGTTTATATGATGAACTGAGTCTCTATCAGCTCTAGTTCAGTCTCAGTAACACTCAACACTAGCACTACACACTAATAATGAACACTAGAGAGTGTGATAAAGCTCAGTTTCTCCATCATCTCTAATCTCCAGAGACTGAACTCATGTTTATATGATGAACTGAGTCTCTATCAGCTCTAGTTCAGTCTCAGTAACACTCAACACTAGCACTAAACACTAATAATGAACACTAGAGAGTGTGATAAAGCTCAGTTTCTCTCATCATCTCTACTCTCCAGAGACTGAACTCATGTTTATATGATGAACTGAGTCTCTATCAGCTCTAGTTCAGTCTCAGTAACACTCAACACTAGCACTACACACTAATAATGAACACTAGAGAGTGTGATAAAGCTCAGTTTCTCCATCATCTCTACTCTCCAGAGACTGAACTCATGTTTATATGATGAACTGAGTCTCTATCAGCTCTAGTTCAGTCTCAGTAACACTCAACACTAGCACTACACACTAATAATGAACACTAGAGAGTGTGATAAAGCTCAGTTTCTCCATCATCTCTAATCTCCAGAGACTGAACTCATGTTTATATGATGAACTGAGTCTCTATCAGCTCTAGTTCAGTCTCAGTAACACTCAACACTAGCACTACACACTAATAATGAACACTAGAGAGTGTGATAAAGCTCAGTTTCTCTCATCATCTCTACTCTCCAGAGACTGAACTCATGTTTATATGATGAACTGAGTCTCTATCAGCTCTAGTTCAGTCTCAGTAACACTCAACACTAGCACTACACACTAATAATGAACACTAGAGAGTGTGATAAAGCTCAGTTTCTCCATCATCTCTACTCTCCAGAGACTGAACTCATGTTTTTTATGATGAACTGAGTCTCTATCAGCTCTAGTTCAGTCTCAGTAACACTCAACACTAGCAATACACTATGGAAGCAAATTAGAGACATAATTATTTGAAATTTAACAGCCACTGAACACTTAGTTTTGAAATATTTTAGTTTTAAAAACTTTTATCTGAACTTCTTTTGCTCTGAATTCACCCCTTTGAAATTATTTTACTTTGGAAACCATTCGAATTTACCTCTCAACCTGAATTTCGATTAATATTTTTCAATGCTCACGAATTCAGATACAAAAAAAAAATCAACTTGCAGAATTTCAGATAAAATAGATTCAGGTTGATTAAATTTGATTGCTCAAATTCAGATCTCAAATTTCAAGTTCATATTTTTCAAAGAAAACTTCAGTCTAATTCGACTGCTCAAATTCAGATCGAAAAATTCAAGTTAAATATTCAGACGGTAACATCCGGGCTACCCAGGATAGGAAAAACAGTTGAGCGCCTATCAGAGCACGACGACCTGTCTGTCGTGATGACTCGTGATCCAATCCAAGAAGTCGATCGGCACGGAGGGTATTAAGATGTCTTCCAGGGGAAATGAAGTAAGTTTGCTGTTTATGTACAATCAGACTCAGGGCTCGACAGAAGTATGTTGTTGCTAATTATGTTTGGGTCCGTGTACGTTTTGATAGTTTGTTTTCCAATTAGAAATGAAATATGCAGAAACGAGAAAACGGTCGTTTTCTCGTTTTTTCGTTTGTAAAACAAAAACGGAAAACGAGATTTTGGCTGGGTCACGGATAGAAAACAGAAAAACTACTTCAAATCTCGTTTTCCACTTGTGGGCGGTCATTACACGCGCCCCTTTCCGCCGATTGGTGAATCAAATCTGAGACAGTGACGTCATCATCAGTTCGTTCGCCAAAATAACAGTCCTCTGCTGCTCTATCGGAATGCACAGATAATTAAAAACAAAACACACAAAAAAAACAGTAAATTGAATTAAATCTGTTGTTAACATTTATAGGCTAAGTACACTCTCATTTGTATTCATGTGTTTTAATTTATATTTGAAGATTTCAGATGAAAAAGCCTCTAAGTGTAATATGAAATTTTCTTCCAAATTGTGCAATTTTATCAAGCTCATATGTTTATGTCCGGTTATTTCACTTTAATGGCAATGAAAATGCCAATGCCTTAAACAGCTTAAGGCATTGTGTTTTTAAATGCAAAATGTAAATGCCTCTACATCTGTAGCCAAAGCACATGACGGGCTACTTCCACCGATCTATAGGCTATATATAATGATAGGCTATCTATTCAGTTCTATTCATATTCTCTATCAGTGGCTAACTGCACTCTTTTTTTATAATTATTTAAATGTTTTGTTTACATTTAATACATTTAAATTAAATCATTTAGCAGACGCATTCCTTGCAGTATATAGTAGGATATGCAGTCATTTAATTGCAAAATAGGCTATCCACTTGGTGGCGCACAGGGACAACAATCACCATGGACGCGTCAAAAGGCGATCGCGATCCTTTGCCCCGCAGTAGCTTTTTTTCATATTTTCAGTGTTATTAATGCAATATTAAATTGCTGCGAAGTGTGTGTGTGTGTGTGTGTGTGTGTGTGTTACATTTGTTTTTACCATGTAGCTAGACCAAAACAAAAAACAAACAAATTTGAGATATAATAAGGCTAATGAAACTGTTATTCCTATTTGACATCCCTTAAATTAAACATTTCCCTAGAAATGTAATTAACATAATGAACATTATTATATGTCACACTTTATTTGCTATCCTCACTTTTGCTGTCTTTCCTTCGCTTTTAAATGAATTGGCCGTGAACATTTTACTTTAAATTTTTAATCGCAATTAGCGATTCTGCATCAATGGAAAAGAGCAAAACAAAAACTCTCGTAGGCCTATATTAAACATAGAACTTTTATTAACATAATGAACAAAAATACCACGCTGTAGACCAGGCCTGGTGCTGTGGGGGATGAGGAGAGGAGTAGGCTATTCACATTCAGTTCGCCAATAGTGCTCACAAAATCTGCCTTTTTAAAAAACGATTTATATAACATTACTGCTACAGCATACTGTCATAGCCTATTATCAAGATAAAACTGATAGGCCTAAATGAAAGTTGGCAAAAGAGGCACGTCATTATCACTTTCCCAGCATTATTCTTAAAAGTAATGTTTTCAACAATATTGTAGGTTTATTGGCCTCGATGAGCGTCAGACTCCCAGCCCTGAGATTGTCACAGACAGAATTAAATAATTCGTGAATCTTTGTAAATATTAATAGACTTAGGCTATAGCCTACATCGGGAAAATTTACTGTAATGCAGTTCTGTGGATGTTTTGCCCGGACAGGATTGTTATAGTTGGCCTAATTAAGAAATAAAAATTATTAAAACATTTATGCTAATCGAAATAAACCTAAAACATATGAAAATATAAATATTAGTTGAAAAACTTAAACGAAAATTAGTGTTGCCTTCCTTTTCAATATCATTTTCTGGGTTTTCCCCCTGACTCTCAACTGACACGATCATCTTTAACAGACAATATTAAATTAAAAGTGATGTGTTTGTGAATCATTAAAAAAATCCCAGGGGTTTAGTTTTAGCCTACATGAACAATAGCGGAATAAACAACAGAACATGAGAGTTCATCATCACCATCATCACCCACCTGCTGCGCTGTGAAGGAAATAAAATAGGTTTTAACACAAACTGCATTGTAAAAAGCGCTATGTAAGTAAAGGTGACTTGACTTGACCAATAGAACATTATAGAATATCATTGTCAAACTTTTGATTGGAATATTGATTATATTGTGAAGTAATCACAATCTTATCTAATCTAAGTAAGATTGTGATAGGAAGTAAGCTCCTTCTGCCAACTTTATAAGCACTACAAACAATAGCCTAAATGTGTTTAAATTTTTAGCGAGTTAACTATAGGCTATTCATCTCAGTTCAATCATCCTGTGAATCAATATTTTACTCTTGCAACACGAAATAAACATTAATAAATATCTGAATCCCATTGAAAAAATCAGAATAATCTAGGCTAATATATAACGAATGTTGAAATCAATTAGTTTCAAAAGTCGTTAACAAGTCGTTATAATTAGATTTCATGTTCTGTTTTCTGTGCTTTCAAGTTCACTTAACCTCACAGTCCACTGTTAAGAAATACAACCCTATGGCTTGTTTGACATGAAGCTAAAATATGAAGTTCAAAAAATAAGACTGTCCTTCTTTATACTCTCACATTATATCATATATTTTACATTGTCTCTCTCACTCTCTTCTACTCCAAACTCATCAGCTGACTGGGTGTTTTATGTCTTAAACCAAATGTATTTTCATCTCAACCCTCTTGAGCCAATCGTGTCATACAGTAGGTCCCTCCGCTGGGGTCATCAGGAGAAGAGCTCCACATTCATCTAGATATCAGCATTGCTACTCACCCCTTCACCACCACCAGTGTCTCCATGTAGGGGATATCCCTTTTCATATCATGCATTTCTCTTAAAAGAATGAAGTCTTGATGTGGTCCAATTGCCTATGAAACTATATAGTTTCAATTTGTTATGCACCTTGTCAATAAATTTGTTTGATCATTCTTTAAGCCTCTAGTGAGTAATTAAGCAATAAATAAGCATTTGGAATATTTTCACTTATATTTTTGTGAAAGAACACAAATACACTACAATAACACTTGCAAAAGATGATAATTTTTGTTTTTACTTTTCCATACATAAATTTAATTCAAAACAATATGAGGATGAAGTGGTTGAGACAAAAGGAACAGACTACATTGAGCATATTTACATGTGAAATTTGTTTAACTGTACAAGTGGATTCTTTTTTAATTAAAATTTAGATATTCGAATTATCCATATATAATTTAATCAGGGCTCTCAAGTTTTTATAAAAAAATTGGAGTGTGGTTACATTTGTTAAGGTGGATGATTCTGGATATATACGGGATGATTCAACAAGGTGCTGAAAGCATTCTTTAGAAATGTTGGCCCATATTGATAGGATAGCATCTTGCAGTTGATGGAGATTTGCGGGATGCACATCCAGGGCACGAAGCTCCCGTTCCACCACATCCCAAAGATGCTCTATTGGGTTGAGATCTGGTGACTGTGGGGGCCATTTTAGTCCAGTGAACTCATTGTCATGTTCAAGAAACCAATTTGAAATGATTCAAGCTTTGTGACGGTGCATTATCCTGCTGGAAGTAGCCATCAGAGGATGGGTACATGGTGGTCAGAAAGGGATGGACATGGTCAGAAACAATGCTCAGGTAGGCCGTGGCATTTAAACAATGCCCAATTGGCACTAAGGGGCCTAAAGTGTGCCAAGAAAACATCCCCCACACCATTACACCACCACCAGCAGCCTGCACAGTGGTATCAAGGCATGATGGATCCATGTTCTCATTCTGTTTACGCCAAATTCTGACTCTACCATCTGAATGTTTCAACAGAAATCGAGACTCATCAGACCAGGCAACATTTTTCCAGTCTTCAACTGTCCAATTTTGGTGAGCTTGTGCAAATTGTAGCCTCTTTTTCCTATTTGTAGTGGAGATGAGTGGTACCTGGTGGGGTCTTCTGCTGTTGTAGCCCATCCGCCTCAAGGTTGTGCGTGTTGTGGCTTCACAAATGCTTTGTTGCAGACCTCGGTTGTAACGAGTGGTTATTTCAGTCAAAGTTGCTCTTCTATCAGCTTGAATCAGTCGGCCCATTCTCCTCTGACCTCGAGCATCAACAAGGCATTTTCTCCCACAGGACTGCCACATACTGGATGCTTTTCCCTTTTCACACCATTCTTTGTAAACCCTAGAAATGGTTGTGTGTGAAAATCCCAGTAACTGAGCAGATTGTGAAATACTCAGACCGGCCCGTCTGGCACCAACAACCATGCCACGCTCAAAATTGCTTAAATCACCTTTCTTTCTCATTCTGACATTCAGTTTGGAGTTCAGGAGATTGTCTTGACCAGGACCACAGCCCTAAATGCATTGAAGCAACTGCCATGTGATTGGTTGATTAGATAATTGCATTAATGAGAAATTGAACAGGTGTTCCTAATAATCCTTTAGGTGAGTGTATAGTAAAGCTACAAGTTTATAACCCTAAAACCAACCCTACTCTGGAAACTGGAAGAACTTCAAGTATGGACGCTGATTTGTATGCTTAGTAACAAGTTCAATGGCACGTCTCTACAGGGGGGAGCGTGCCTATGTTCCCACAGCCCTAAGTGCCCACAGCTCTTTGTTCCCACAGATAAACCTAACCCTAACTAGCTGTAGCATAACATGTAGCTGTAACATAGAGCTGTAGGAACAGAGGGATAACCCCAACTAGGGAGCTGGCACAAATCTCATCTGAGACTGCTTGTCTCTTTGCCCTTTCCCTTTCTCCTCCCCCTCTCATCTTATCCGTTTCATCGATCTGTTGAAGGTTCTGATTGCTGTGTGATCAGTTTTGACTCTTTGTGTAGTGCTTTCTAAATTACAACATTGTGTAGGCAATGATAAATGGATAATGTGTGTAAAGTTTTGCAGTGAAAGTTTAACAAATCTGACTCATGTGTCAAAACTGGGGAGTAGTGTTTATAGTTTGGGGGAAAGGGTGTGCTTTTTGATAAACGGTGTTGTGTTTTTGAAATTTGAGTTCAAATCCATAGTTATAGTGTTTCAGCAATCAAGAAAAACTGTAACATATACACCTAACAGATACACATTACTTATTATGATAGATCTTGTTTAATTACAAACAAGGTTGATTGTTTGAAAATAAGTAAAAATACATGCATTAAAGTAATTAATAATGCAGTTTTATGTTAAACAGTTTATCTGTAAACAAGATTCCACAGTGTGATGTTTTTTATCAACTATAAAAATATAAAATATTGTTTTTCAATAAAGTATGAAAAAGTAAAAACAAAATATTCACCTTTGGAAATACTTTATTTCTTGTCTTTCACAACAATACCAGTGAAAATACGCCAAATGCATATTTGTCAAACAAGCCATAAGGCTATATTTTAAAACATTGGACTGTGAGGTTAAGTTCACTTGCAAAAAGCTCCAGCAGAACAAAGAATTAAGTCATCTGTCAACTGTAATAATATACAATATAAATTATAATCGTAAAATAAAAAACTGTGTATTTTTCTGTTACATACTATAATGCATCTTTGCAGTGATATAAAGTTACACAACAGTTATATACACTCAATCAAGTAGTGATCCATAGGCAGCCTCCTCTGGGGAAAAACAAAATATCATTGACTGACACAGACACTGCTGCTGCACCACAGAATAAGTGAATATTGAGAAATGCAATCAAGAATGAGTTTTTACATTAAGGCCTAAATGTGATGATAGAGGAATTGTCATGAGGTCACCAAAGTCATCAGGTGCTTATTTCATGGCAATCTGCCCAATTAGACAATATTCAATTTTATATTCTGGTCTAATGATTGTGCTACAGGGAATGTCATACGGTCAACATGACATGATTCATTGCTGAGCAAATTACAGAAATCGGTTCATAACATTTGTTGTATGCAAGTCAAAAGTTTGGCCTAACGTTGGTGCAAAAGAAAAGGTCACAGGGTCACCACAATTAATGGGAGTCTCTCTTAAAAGATTATACACTACCCTAATATCATTTGAGCCCAGTAATTACATCTGGTAATATCATACATGCAAAGTTGACATTTTTGGATAAGATTGGTGCACCTATACTAAGAGGTTTGTGCATTTTCAATGAACTGCAATGTGCTTACTAAATTGCTTGGAAAATCTAAAAACACAGTTTGAATTTTCAACAAGATTTTGATGTGGTAAATCAATCAGCATACTAATAATACACAGATTTAGGGCAAGTCCATTTCCTTCAACATAGTCCTTCGTGCAGCTTCCATCTGGGGAAATACAGAAAAACAAAAAAGCAAGAATTAGGATCAGAGGGTGATTTTCAGCTGTTTTAGAATAAGTAAGGTGTGTAAAGCATTAATAAAATACACAAATAAATTAATAAGAATATCAGTAAAGGTCTTTGCACACATGCGAAAAACCTAGAAAATCGAACCCGTTTCAATTTTTTTTATGACGGACGAAAGTTTCGTAGGCAGTGTGGAAGCGTGATTGACATAACGTGAGGTCGTATTTATTTTTTAACGTGTGAAAATTTCGGACTCAGTGTGCAATGGCCTTAACAGGGGGTTATTCCAAAAAACAAACAAACAAACATACATAATAATAAATAAAATACCTAAATTGTGTTTTCCTCTTCATCCTCACTGGTGTCTGGACTACTGAGGCCACTTTGATCTTCCTCTTCAACATGTAGAAGGACAGAGGCCTCAGGACCTAAGGCAGTCTTGTACTGTTGGAGGACCACTTGGAACCTTTCTGACACCTCTGACAGTCTTCTTCTTAAGAGACAGCAAAGTCCCTCATTTCCTTGGTCTACGTCTCAAAATACAAACGAGATTACATTAAAGACAAACTATATTAAAGGTTGTATCAGCGATTTCAGGCCCAAACATAAATGATCACATTAATCTAATCTTTCCTAATGATCCGCTAGCTGCCTGCCCCATAAGCAAGCCGTCAAAAAAATGCGTCTCTGTAGGCAGCCTAGGCTCTGAGATCTGCACACAAAAACAATTGCGCTTACCACCACTCAAAACCAAAATAAATAGTGTTCCAACCAATCACCGACAGGGGCGGGTGTTGTGAGGTTTTCACGTGCAGCCGTCATAGGCAGCCGTGCACGAGCGCAAAACCTCACAACACCCCCCGTGATTGGTTGGAACACTATTTATTTTGGTTTTGAGTGGTTGGTGAACCCAATTGTTTTTGTGTGCAGATCTCAGAGCCTAGGCTGCCTACAGAGACGCGTTTTTTCAAATGATGCATACGAAAGCTCTAAGAAGCTGCGCTGCAGTGCATCGCCGTTTATAGGTCCAGACCGGAAAATATATAGAATGAAATAATATTTTGATATTGTCTGCTTATGGATTTTTTAAAAATATAAAATGGTAATAACATTTACACTTACTCTTCCTCCACACTTAGTGCGATGTTCCAGCAGCTTTGCGAAGGCTTGTCTGGAGAATCCCGGAGAGATGATCTTGAGTTCCTGAAGGGAGCTCAAGAGGTCCAGTGTATAAAGTGTGGAATTGGTGACGGAGGCTGGCCAATATCCACTTCTTAGGAGGTCTTTAAAGTCAGGGGTCCACTGCTGCTGGCATGTTTGACATTCATACAGTGGCTGATGCAAGTCAAAACGCCCTTGGAACAAACAAAAAAAAATTAAAAATATAATAAACATTTACCACATACTTAATTTTACAACACTTAGTTCATTATGCACATTGTGAATGGTTGAGAGACATTGCACAAGTTCCTATAATCCCACATTTATATTTTCTAATTCACTAAATTCCACACTGCTGTGTTGATTGGACATCATGCTGGAAAGATGCTAATAATTTTTTTCTTTGCGGAGGACAAAAAAAAAAAAAACATCTGTCTTGTGCTATTCCATATGTTCTGTCACTTCTGCAATTATAAGCACAATGCCAGAGCACACTAGTGTGAAAAACATGAAATCTAGAATATATATATATATATATATATATATATATATATATATATATATATATATATATATATATATATATATAATTTTTTTTTTTTTTTTTTTTTTTTACCATTGATGGTAATTAAAATCACTGGTTTGCCTGGTAACACAGTAAAGTTTGTGCCTCCACAGGAGCAGTCTGGCACCTTCAAAGTTGGCAAAATGCAAGCTGGCAAAAAGAAGGAAAACCAATTATTAAGATTATCTAGAACTGTCTGCTAACACACATTGAACAGCAAAATTAAAGCTTTCGTGAGAACGTACCTTGCTCATGGGTGCAATATCCATCTTCCCCTTTAATGATGCATGTGGTCGGAGGAATGGCTTCAAAAAAAACCACGAATCACGCATTCCCTGTTGTGGAGTGGCTGTTTTTTGTGATGCAATACATCACAGTCCCCACAGAACCACTCCTCAGGAAGACACTCTCTGCACCTAAGGAGAAAATAAAACAATATTATAATATAATACATTATTACAGGTGAATAACTCATATAAAGTACTGTACACTCTATTTAAGCTATTTCACTTTTACTAGGTTTGATTTTATTGTTTAGGATTGGTTAGGTTGGTTAGTGGCTCAGTGTTTAGCACTGTCACCTCACAGCAAGAAGGTCCTAGATTTACTTTTCTCATTAATGTGTTTTTCATCTGGGTATCTAAGTCTTCTCCCATCCCAAAAGACATGCATCTTAGCCTATAAAGCAGGGCACTCAGCAAACCTACCCTGGGTAATTGAAGTTTGGTATTAATGAAAACCAACCTAATAACAGCAGGCTCGTTGAAAAGGCAACACAGGGGATGACCAACAGCCTCTTTTGAAATAAGGCATTTTAGGTGGTATGGTCTTGCTTCTTTCCAGCGCTCAGAGGCTTTCTTCTGCCGAAAAGACCATGATGATGCAGAGCTACTTTGAGGCTGAGCAGCAGAAGAACATGACACCAAAATATCAGAGAGCCTCTCCATATTTTTTTCTGTAAAGAAAATCCAAAAATAATGACAGGGAGCAATCAACCGTGGGGTATGTGGCTGTAAAACAGTAATAGAAGAATAAGAACAAGTTAGGCTATCACACTCTATTCTTGTTCTTCTTTTCAAACTATATACTTAACAATTTATGAAATCAGACATATGTTTGTTAAGTACTTGGTAGTGTCTTCTACAATAATGACACTGAAAGGTTTATCTACTTTTTAATGTCTTTTTAGATATTTGAATATTTTAAACTCTCAATAAACAATTACATTGTTCTAATTTGAGTTGGTCCAACATTGTCATAGTAAATTCCTACAAATGTCAAATAATCCAGATATAACCTGTAGTGGAGGCTTGGCGTCGCCCTCCTCGCCTCCCCCTCGGCTTACCACGTCCTACAGAGTCCCTTTTAGAGGTGTGTGGAGGGTCTCTTACACGTTTCCTCTCATCAGCTGCTCTCTGTGTATTGGAGTGAATATTTCTTGTAAGACTGATGTTGATAAAAGTACGGTAACCAAAAGGCAGGTAATTTGTGAAAGGAAAACACAACATAGTGTGTTAGTAAGGTGTTGAACAGCTTAAATGAGCCTTGGAATATATTCTCCAAGTCTCTGTAACTCAGAGGAATGGAACTGCATATACTATTATTATTATTATATTCCCTTATTAACACGTCACAGAGCATGGCAGGATGCATCATGCAATATACCTGTATTAAATCTTCTGCACTCATCATTCTTACATATTCCTCATCATGTTTTACTTTAATTTGTTATGTTTGTTATAAAATGATTGAGGTGTACAAAAACTCTAACCTTGGCTTCAGCTAGAATGTGTTCATGTTTCAGCTCCAGAGCCATGCGTCTCCCCTCTTGGTAGTGGGGATCCTTTGAATCAAGTTTATGCTTGGTGGCCATTGCAATACAGTCAGATACAGACAGACACAGTCAGATACAAACAGACAGGCTGACAAAAGATGGGTAAGACAGACAAGTAGACAAAGACAGACAGGGAGGAAAGAAAGAGCAATAGATAAAGACCGTGAGATAGATAAAGATTGAAGAGATGGACAGAAATATAGATAGTGAGAACAGAGAGGATGTAAGATATAGAAAATAATGAAGAGATGGCTCTTAAAAGTGCCTTTGGGTTTTAAAAAGCAGGTTCAGATATGTTCGACAGGTGATATGTTTGACAGGATCTGCAGGGAGAACAACAGAAAATGTTAATTACGTAGTGTTATGTTGATATAAGATATAAAAAGTGTACCCGAGTGATTCCCATTTTCTTATAAATGCTTAGGATAAATAAATACAGATCACGTTCTTCCTATTTCCTGTGCTACTGTTAAAAGTCAAGTAACATTTTTTTAAATAAATTTTTATTAATATATATATAGGCCTACATATATCTAGAACCTATATCTAGGCCTAGAACATGTTTTTTTTTTTTATATAAACTCGTAATTGTATTAATTTTGGACGTGTAAATAATGCTTATGAATTCATCTTGCTTATTAGACTGTTGTAAGCGACTTACCGTGGTGGAATCGCGCTGGGCAATGGTTTCTGCGATGGTCGCACACAGTGACGTGTTGCACAAAATTGCGCCAAAATATCAATCATAATTAAAAAGTACAGTATTAATATTTTATATCCGTGCTCAATTTTAAAGGGGTCAGCATAAATGTCCAAGTGAAGGAAACACGAGTATGTTGCCATTACATTTAAACACATATCACTTCCCAGAATGCATCCATCTCTTTGCCAAAGGATATGTCCATAAAGTAATATAAACATTTCTGCAGTAGGCTATATAATTAATTTATTACAACTTCATAATCAGTATTGAGATGAAAGTTATATAAAAGTAGGCTATTCTTTTTTTCTTTTCTTTTTTTGGCGCAAAAAAAAAGAAGCAAAGTAGGCTCACTATTGCAAATTGAAATACCATCGACAATTATAAAATATCCCACAATAAATTAAGGCATGTTTTAAGCCTACAGCAAATATGCAGTCCTGCAATTATGTCGTTTTAATGTATTCCGAAATTATATTAAAAAAAAGAGGAAAAATCGTGATATTACCGAATTAGAAAAGGGTTTCAGCTAGCTACCCTCAACGTCGGCTTATGGACGTGAGGGGGAAATTATCAAATATCCCACCTAAATTAACGATGAATGTTTTAAGCATATAGAAAATATACCGTCCTGTAATTATGTAATTTTAATTTATAAAATTAAATAAAAAAGAGAGGAAAAAGAGTTAGTGTTAGAAAAATAATCAAAGTTCAAAATTCAAAGATCGGATGACCCTCTCCATTGTCAAGTGACGAATAGGGGTGAGACCATGTTGCAAAGAAAGACGTGGTGCAGGCACGGAAAATACGTCCCTTTGAAATACATTAGATTGAAAGTCGTGCTGAGTGACACGAAAAAAAGAAGAAAATTTGTGCTATTGGACACGAACCAATTCGTGTTGAATAGCCAACCGAATATAAAAGCAATACAACAAGGATTAAAACCTCCCGATTAAATGTTGAGTAATAGCCCTTAAAGTTTACAAAATGAATAACAATTGTAAAAAAAACTAGTGTGCTCTCGGAAGAAAGACATGGTGCAGGCACGAAAAATACGTCCCATTAAAATACATTGAAAGTCGTGCTGAGTGACACGGAAAAAAAAGAAGGATATCTGTGCCCTTGGACACGAATAAATAGATTAATGTTGAGTATAGCCTACCGAATATAAAGCAATAAAAACGAGGATTAAAATCTCTTGATTCAATGTTGAGTAATGTAGCTCTTAAAGTTTGCAAAATGAATAACAATTGAGAAAAAAACAATACTGTGCTCTCGAAAGAAAAACGTGGTGCAGGCACGAAAAATACGTCCCATTGAAATACATTAGATTGAAAGTCGTGCTGAGTGACACGAAAAAATGGGGAAATTCGTGTCCATGAACACGAATCAATAGATTAAATTTCGTGACTATGTCACGAACTGCCGTGAGACTGGGTTGAAAGACGCGTGTTTGTTCACTCGTGTTCAAAAGCGTCTTAAAGGTTAAAGGGTTAGTTCACCCAAAAATGAAAATTCTGTCATTAATTACTCACCCTCACGTCGTTCGAGACCCGTAAGACCTCCGTTCATATTCGGAACACAAATGAAGATATTTTTGTTGAAAGCTGATGGCTGAGAAAGGCTTCATATAGGCCTCCATTGGCATTCAGTACACTTATACTCCCAAGACGGATAAAAGGCACTCAGAACATCGTTACAAAGTCCATCTCACCACAGTGACTCTACAATAATCTTACAATGCATGCGCGAGAATATGACGCAGATCCGGCGTTCGGACAGATGACCCAGAAGTGATTTGTTTACAATCAGAGGAAGACGCGCGTATCTCAGCTGTTGGATTCTACATTGATCGTGCTTTAGGTCTCGGCGTAGTGCTCAAAATGGGGTTAGAGTGTGCATTTCATGGATTCTCGAACCCCGGCGCTACGTCATATTCTCGCGCATGCGTCGTGGAGGCACACACGGAAGGCAATAACAAGCTGGATAAAGGTGTTATTTTGATTTTGTTTTGCGCACAAAAACTATTGTCGTCGCATCGTAAGATTATTGTAGAGTCACTGTGGTGAGATGGACTTTGTAACGACATTTTAAGTGCCTTTTATCGGTCTTGGGAGTATAAGTGTACTGAATGCCAATGGAGGCCTATCTGAAGCCTTTCTCAGCCATCAGCTTTCAACAAAAATATCTTCATTTGTGTTCCGAATATGAACGGAGGTCTTACGGGTCTCGAACGACATAAGGGTGAGTAATTAATGACAGAATTTTCATTTTTGGGTGAACTAACCCTTTAAGAATCGATGATTAATTGATCTGTGTTTTGTTAAAATGTGTAAATGAGAAGCACGAGTATGTTCTCTTTCATTAGAGCCGAGTTTAAAGGCGTTTAATCTGCAGAAGTGTAGTTTAACCGAGGGAATCCAGTGTGAAGGTTTATGTGAGCGGTTCGACTGTGGAGATGAATTTTATATAATTTTGAGTTATAAGTGATTTTTTAGTTAGGGGGAAATTTCAACATAAAATATATCCTGACAGAATCTGTTCTGAGAGGAGGGTTTCTGACAGGAAAATGTATTTTCTGAACTGATTTTTACCTCAAATCAAATTATATTAATGATTTTTAAAATTTAAACATGTGAACACTCCCTTCAGGGGGTTGAAAACACTAATCTGCAGTTGCAGTTGTCCCTTCGTTGTCTTCGTGGTAATTTGTTCTTGTTTGGTGCCTTCCGCCTGCATTATCTTAGGTGGATGTTTGTTCACCTTGCTGAAGCAGTATCGCAACAGCACCAGACTAACAGTGAACAGCATGGCTTACTGTTTAAGAGCCAGCTCAATCTTCTGGACAACACTTGAAGTTTAGTTTTGTAGTCTTGCAAATTGAATATATCGATTGAAATCAACCGAGCAGAGTGAAATTTGTAGAGTGAATATTATTGTAATACAGAACGAATCTTGAAATCAAGCAAATGGATACTATAGTATTGGGTGAAGCATTAACGAGTAATGCAGAGACAAGCAGACCGAGTGTCATATAGGGGTCAATATCACCAGAGAGTGCCTTTAAACCCTCACACATTTTGATTTTAATTTACCATTCACTTTGTCATGTCATAAGAAGTAGACACTCAAATATATAAGAAATATATTATCTGAGCTCCCACACATTTTTTTTTTAGATAATTATGGGCCATTTTTCAGAGCATAAACCATAGGATATGTCCACCCTGTCATGGACACATATTACTGTTAAATACATTGCAATATTAAGATGCAAATGATACTTTCTGAAATATATGATGTCCCTTTCCTAAACAGGGTTATTTGTTTGCTTTCAAATTATAAATACATAAAAGATTTTACGTAAAACATGTTTTTAAAGAAACTCATTTAATTCACACATGTATTTTTTTCTTATTTGGATAAAAAAAATTATATTTGGACGCAGTTTTTTGTTTGCATGTTATGACCCCCACACCTAGATATTGAACACACTGGTGTAACGAGGTTATCCACTGGAGGCAAGTTGAAGGACCCATGTGCAGTTTTATTTCAAACATAATCCAAACATAAAACAAAGACTTGACTTGACTATAACGAAACTCACCAACAGCGGGTTACAACATTCAATACTTGACAAAGACACATGGCAAACATGAGGGCTTAAATACACACAGACTAATGACAAGACAAGTGACACCTGTGAACAGTGATTAAACAATGAACCAATGACAGGACAAGACACAAGATCACATGAGGGCATGGGAGTCACATGACAAGACCAGGAAGTGCACGACAAGACTGTGAACATGACAAACTCAAACATAACCATGAACATGATAAACTAAAACAGAACCAAGAACAATGAACCAACACCAAACACCCTGTGACAGATCCCCCCCTCTATGGGCGGCCACTGACGCCCAAACAATACCAAACACCAATGGCCTAATAAAGAGTCTCAACAAAAAAAAGTCTTGGGGGGCGGTCTTGGGGGAGGGATGGTGGGCCAGGCCCGTGCAGGGGCACCGGACCCAGACATGGCCGGGCCTGGGAGCGTGGGCGGACCTGGACCCTGTGGCGTGGGCGGACCAGGACCCTGTGGCGTGGGCGGACCTGGACCCTGTGGCGTGGGCGGACCAGGACCCTGTGGCGTGGGCGGACCAGGACCCTCAGGCGTGGGCGGACCTGGACCCTGTGGCGTGGGCGGACCAGGACCCTGTGGCGTGGGAGGACCTGGACCCTCAGGCGTGGGAGGACCTGGACCCTCAGGCGTGGGAGGACCTGGACCCTCAGGCGTGGGAGGACCTGGACCCTCAGGCGTGGGAGGACCTGGACCCTCAGGCGTGGGAGGACCTGGACCCTCAGGCGTGGGTGGCCATGGCGGCAACGGCAGTTCACCAGGCCATGGCGGCAACGGCAGTTCACCAGGCCATGGCGGTAACGGCAGTTCACCAGGCCATGGCGGTTCAGGGGGCCACAGAGGCGTGGCCTTCATGGCCTCCATGTACCCCTTGAACCAATGACAGGACAAGACACAAGATCACATGAGGGCATGGGCGTCACATGACAAGACCAGGAAGTGCACGACAAGACTGTGAACATGACAAACTCAAACATAACCATGAACATGATAAACTAAAACAGAACCAAGAACAAATATAGCTGCAAGCAGCAATACCGGGGCCAAGCGCAAAGAAGAAGACAAGACATGCCAAAAATGCTGGCAATGTCAGATCAACGGCAGCAATGAGCAATTAAAGACCTATTAAGGTGATTTTAGGCAAAATAGCTGTAAAATGATAAATACAGTCAATAATAATGATTTAATGATTTATCACTTTCAACCAATAGGTGGCACAGTTACGAAATTGATGTGGTGTGGTCAGAATAAGGGAACAATGACACATGCAAAGATTGGTGTCAATATATCAAAGCAGAGTGTCAATATAGTGTCAATATGTCATTGCAGAGATATAGCCTCAAGAGGCCTTTTCATTATAAGTATGGACCACATGGCGGTGCTGTTTTGAAACCGTTTAAGCAGCTTAAAGGCATGGTGCTGATGGCCAATTTCAAGTTTCGTAATGATACACCATTTGTGAAGCATAGCATTTTATATCATAAAATTGCATTGTAGTCAATGGGAATTTCATGTTTTGTTCTATTATAGCGCCACCAAGAGGCACAATCCTATCATTTTTTTTATGTGTCCTTGGAGTGAGCCCATACATGTCTGTGTCAATTTTGGTGAAAATATCTTGTTTAGTTTTGGAGTTATATACATTTATATGAAAAAACACATAAAAAATGACTGACACCTGACTTTGATTGGATTTTACACCCCCTTACTATCAATATTTTGACATTTGGTCATTAGCATTTAGCTATCGACCTATGTTTTCGAACTTCTGATGCTGGTTTCGTCTCGATCGGACTAGCGGTTTCAAAGATATCAGCTAATGTTTTTAAAGTGCTAAATTACAACGCTGCACAAATAATACGCCGAAACCTGGCAAGTCTGGTTTCGTTGGACTCTGCGAGGATTCAGGACACAAAAAAAGTTACTCTCATGAAAATAAGTCAATCTCACCTAAAGTTATAAGCATTTGAAAAAAAAAATTCTCCACTAGGTGGCGCTGTTTCGAAACTTTTTGGGCTCATTCAGGGCACCGTGTTGATGACCCAAACCGAGTTTCGTAACAATCCGTTCATGTGTTCATAAAATACAGCATTTAAGCACATAATTCAAAATGGCCGACAGCCAAAATGGCCGATATGGTAAAATTGAATATCAGACGACTCGGCATGCTGTCTTGAATGTAACGAGACCACTTTCATGATTTTTGGACAAACGGTTCAAAAGTTATAAGCAAAAACAGCCATTTGTTGTATCTCCGGACCAGTAGGTGGCGCTGCGCCGAAACGCTGCATGTTGCCTCATGTTATGCTTGTGATGACATGAACCAAGTTTGGTTTGAACACGATAAAGCGTTGCGGAGATATTGCCTTAAGTGTGTTTTTGCAACCGCTACGTAAAATTTGTTTGCGCGTTTATCGCAAACAATTTGACGAATCAACTTGATTTGCAAGATTTTTTTGTCAACATGGTCTGAAGATGATCTGGTTCAATTTTCGTGCAAATCGGATAAATCGTCTAGGACGAGTTCGCAAAAGTAGGTTTTTCGGTTAATTAAAAATGGCGGGAAAATTATTATGACGGAAAATGACGTCATAGGGTGCAATTGAATCGTCTTAAGCCAAGGAATCAGAGGAAAAAAGAATTTTGTTTCTAGCCCTTATGGTTCAAAAGTTATTAACATAATAATGAGTGCAATTTTGGACTGATGGTGGCGCTAGAGGGATTGAGTTAGAGACTCCAAACTTGCAATGGAGACACTTGAGACCGTCTTCTATAAGTGTGCCGAATTTCATAACTTTTTACCATACGGTTCTATGGGCTGCCATAGACTTCGTGGCGGAAGAAGAAGAAGAAGATGAATAATAAATATAGCTGCAAGCAGCAATACCGGGGCCAAGCGCAAAGAAGAAGACAAGACATGCCAAAATGGCTGGCAGTGTCAGATCAACTGGAGCAATGAGCAATTAATCACGTTTTAAGATGATTTGAAGCAAAAGGCTGAAAATGCATTGTAGTCTGAGAGTGTCAGACCAACTGCAACAATTAACAATTATACAGTTTAAGAAGATTAGGCAAAATGGCTGAAATATCATATATTGAGTCACTGATAATGTAAGTTAATGGTTTATCACTTTTGACCAATAGGTGGCACAGATACGAAATTGATGTGGTGTGGTCAGAATAAGGGAACAATGACACATGCAAAGTTTGATGCCAATATGTCAAAGCATTGCAGAGATACAGCCTCAAGAGTCATTTTGGCATAATGGCTCAACTTCGTCGTTGCGGTTTACAAAAACGGTTTCATCTATTGATGCAAAATCCCTAACTTTTTGTTGACACAGTCTGAAGATGATACGATTCGATTTTGGTGGAAATTGGACAAACGGTCTAGGATGAGTTTGAAAAAGTAGGTTTTGATCAAATAAGAACATTGAGGACAGGATGTTTGACCAAATATGGAAAAATTAGTATCTCTGTTCTCGGCATGAGCCATTGACTGTATTATGACCAGTTTCATTAAACTAGGCTAATTTAATCAAAAGTTATTAGCATGTTTGTAAATTTTGTTATAACCTCTGACCACAAGGTGGCACTGCCCCAAAACGTTTTGAGTACCTTCAAAGCATGGTGCGGAAGACATGATTTTTGGACAAACAGTTCAAAAGTTATAAGCAAAAATAGCCATTTTTTGTATCTCCGGACCAGTAGGTGGCGCTGCGCCTAAACGCTGCATTTTGCCTCAGGTCATGCTTGTGATGACATATACCAAGATTGGTTTGAATACGATAAAGCGTTGTGGAGATATAGGCTTATGAGTGTTTTTGCAACCGCTACGCAAAATTTGTGTGCGCGTTTATCGAAAACGATTTGACAAATCAACTTGATTTGCAAGATTTTTTGTCAGCGTGGTCTGAAGATGATCTGGTTCAATTTCTGTGCAAATCGGACAAACCGTCTAGGACGAGTTCGCAAAAGTAGGTTTTTTGGAAAATTAAAAATGGCGGGGAAATTATCATGACCGAAAATGACATCATAGGTTGCAATTGAATCGGCATGAGCCAATGACTCTATTATGACCAGTTTCAATATACTAGGCTAATTTAATCAAAAGTTATTAGCATTTTTGTCAAGTTTGTTATATCTTTTGACCACAAGGTGGCACTGCCCTAAAACTTTTTGAGTACCTTCAGGGCATAGCATGGAAGTCACATACCGAGTTTAGTAACAATATACTAATGCATTTGTAAAATATAGCATTTTTTGACAAAATTCAAAATGGCCGACAGCCAAAATGGCCGATATGGTAAAATTGAATATCAGACGACTCGGCATGCCGTCCTGAATGTAACGAGACCACTTTTATGATTTTTGGACAAACAGTTCAGAAGTTATAAGCAAAAATAGCAATTTTTCGTATCTCCGGACCAGTAGGTGGTGCTGCGCCGAAACGCTGTATGTTGCCTCAAGTCATGCTTGTGATGACATGTACCAAGTTTGGTTTGAATACGATAAAGCGTTGCGGAGATATTGCCTTAAGTGTGTTTTTGCAACCGCTACGTAAAATTTGTTTGCGCGTTTATCAAAAATGATTTGACGAATCAACTTGATTTGCAAGATTTTTTGTCAGCATGGTCTGAAGATGATCTGGTTCAATTTTCGTGCAAATCGGATGAACCGTCTAGGACGAGTTCGTAAAAGTAGGTTTTTCGGAAAATTCAAAATGGCGGGGAAATTATCATGACCGAAAATGACATCATAGGTTGCAATTGAATCGGCATGAGCGAATGACTCTATTATGACCAGTTTCAATATACTAGGCTAATTTAATCAAAAGTTATTAGCATTTTTGTCAAGTTTGTTATAACTTTTGACCACAAGGTGGCACTGCCCTAAAACTTTTTGAGTACCTTCAGGGCATAGCATGGAAGTCACATACCGAGTTTAGTAACAATACACTAATGCATTTGTAAAATATAGCATTTTAGCACATAATTCAAAATGGCCGACAGCCAAAATGGCCGATATGGTAAAATTGAATATCAGACGACTCGGCATGCCGTCCTGAATCTAACGAGACCACTTTTATGATTTTTGGACAAACGGTTCAAAAGTTATAAGCAAAAACAGCCATTTTTTGTATCTCCGGACCAGTAGGTGGCGCTGCGCCGAAACACTGCATGTTGCCTCAAGTCATGCTTGTGATGACATGTACCAAGTTTGGTTTGAATACGATAAAGCGTTGCGGAGATATTGCCTTAAGAGTGCTTTTGCAACCGCTACGTAAAATTTGTTTGCGCGTTTATCGCAAATGATTTGACGAATCAACTTGATTTGCAAGATTTTTTGTCAACATGGTCTGAAGATGATCTGGTTCAATTTTCGTGCAAATCGGATGAACCGTCTAGGACGAGTTCGCAAAAGTAGGTTTTTCGGTTAATTAAAAATGGCGGGAAAATTATTATGACGGAAAATGACGTCATAGGGTGCAATCGAATTGTCTTGAGCCAAGGAATCAGAGGAAAAAAGAATTTCGTTTCTAGCCCTTATGGTTCAAAAGTTATTAGCATAAACATGAGTCTAATTTTGGACTGATGGTGGCGCTAGAGGGATTGAGTTAGAGACTCAAAATTTGCTATGGTGACATTTCAGACTGTCCTTTATTAGTGTGCCAAATTTCATAACTTTTTACCATACGGTTCTATGGGCTGCCATAGACTTCGTGGCGGAAGAAGAAGAAGATGAAATATAGCTGCAAGCAGCAATACCGGGGCCAAGCGCAAAGAAGAAGACAAGACATGCCAAAATGGCTGGCAGTGTCAGATCAACTGGAGCAATAAGCAATTAATCACGTTTTAAGATGATTTTAGGCAAAATGGCTGATATATTATATAAAGATTCACTGATAATATAAGTTAATGGTTTATCACTTTTGACCAATAGGTGGCACAGTTACAAAATTGATGTGGTGTGGTCAGAATAAGGGAACAATGACACATGCAAAGTTTGATGCCAATATGTCAAAGCATTGCAGAGATACAGCCTCATGAGTCATTTTGGCATCATGCCTCAACTTCGTCGCTGCGGTTTACAAAAACGGTTTCATCTATTGATGCAAAATCCCTAACTTTTTGTTGACATAGTCTGAAGATGATACGATTCGATTTTGGTGGAAATTGGACAAACAGTCTAGGATGAGTTTGAAAAAGTAGATTTTGATCAAATAAGAACATTGAGGACAGTATGTTTGACCAAATATGGCAAAATTAGTATCTATATTCTTGGCATGAGCCAATAAATGTATTTTGACCTGTTTCATTAAACTAGGCTAATTTAATCAAAAGTTATTAGCATTTTTGTCAAGTTTGTTATAACCTTTGACCACAAGGTGGCACTACCCCAAAACTTTTTGAGTACCTTCAAAGCATGGTGCGGAAGACCCAGAGCCATATAGAGAGAGAGTTGCGACAACTCCATAGACTCCAATGGAACGGTTTTTTTTACAGCAATGGCGGCTCACGGAGACTCTCAATAGTTCCCGGAAGTAGCAGCCGCGCCATAGAGTTACAGCAGAACAGACCGTTTGTGATGCACTTTTAAAAGGTAAGACGTTTAATCAGTAAGATTTTAAATGATCAGCACATTTTAATCAAAATAACTTGTACATTAAAGCCTGCTTGTGTAGATTATTCATCATTAAAAAAATATATATTTTAAAAACAACATCGCTGTAACTACATACTCATGCTACATACACAAGTCGATGTGTAATAAAATTATTGAAAATCAATGCATTTATTGACTATTAATTACCAAAAAGCGCAGTTCTGTCACTGTGACTATCAATTTGAATTGCCCGTCAAAGCACTTCCTGGAACTATTCGAGGTCTACATGAATCACGTGACTATCAAGCGTTTTGAACTTCCGTTGTCGCAACTCTCTCTCTCTATGGCTCTGGGAAGACCCATACCAAGTTTCGTAACGATAGACTAATACGTTTGTAAAATATAGTATTTTAGCACATAATTCAAAATAGCCGAGAGCCAAAATGGCCGATATGGTAAAATTGAAAATCAGACAACTCTGAATACCGTCCTGAATCTAACGAGACAACTTTTATTATTTTTGGACAAACGGTTCAAAAGTTATAAGCAAAAATAGACATTTGTTTGTATCTCCGGACCAGTAGGTGGCGCTGCGCCGAAACGCTGCAAGTTGCCTCAAGTCATGCTTGTGATGACATGTACCAAGTTTGGATTGAACACGATAAAGCGTTGCGGAGATATAGCCTTATGAGTGTTTTTGCAACCGCTACGTAAAATTTGTGTGCACGTTTATCAAAAACGATTTGACGAATCAACTTGATTTGCAAGATTTTTTGTCAGCATGGTCTGAAGATGATCTGGTTCAATTTTCGTGCAAATCGGACAAACCGTCTAGGACGAGTTCGCAAAAGTAGGTTTTTTGGAAAATTAAATATGGCGGGGAAATTATCATGACCAAAAATGACGTCATAGGGTGCAATTGAATCGGCATGAGCCAATTAATGTATTATGACCAGTGTCATTATACTAAGCTAATTAAATCAAAAGTTATTAGCATTTTTGTCAAGTTTGTTATAACTTTTGACCACAAGGTGGCACTGCCCCAAAACTTGTTGAGTACCTTCAAGGCATGGAGTGGAAGTCACATACCAAGTTTAGTAACAATACACTAATGCATTTGTAAAATATAGCATTTTAGCACATAATTCAAAATGGCCGACAGCCAAAATGGCCGATATGGTAAAATTGAATATCAGACAACTCGGCATGTCGTCCTGAATCTAACGAGACCACTTTTATGATTTTTGGACAAACGGTTCAGAAGTTATAAGCAAAAACAGCCATTTTTTGTATCTCCGGACCAGTAGGTGGCGCTGCGCCGAAACGCTGTATGTTGCCTCAAGTCATGCTTGTGATGACATGTACCAAGTTTGGTTTGAATACGATAAAGCGTTTCGGAGATATAGCCTTAAGTGGGTTTTTGCAACCGCTACGTAAAATTTGTGTGCGTGTTTATCAAAAACGATTTGACGAATCAACTTCATTTGCAAGATTTTTTGTCGGCATGGTCTGAAGATAATCTGGTTCAATTTTTGTACAAATCGAATGAACCGTCTAGGACGAGTTCGCAAAAGTAGGTTTTTCAGTTAATTAAAAATGGCGGGAAAATTATCATAGCGGAAAATGACGTCATAGGGTGCAATCGAATTGTCTTGAGCCAAGGAATCAGAGGAAAAAAGAATTTTGTTTCTAGCCCTTATGGTTCAAAAGTTATTAACATAAACATGAGTCCAATTTTGGACTGATGGTGGCGCTAGAGGGATTGAATTAGAGACTCCAAATTTGCTATGGAGACACTGCAGACCGTCCTCTATAAGTGTGCCAAATTTCATAACTTTTTACCATACGGTTCTATGGGCTGCCATAGACTTCGTGGCGGAAGAAGAAGAAGAAGAAGATGAATAATAATAATAATAGGAACGGGAACGGTTTCAATAGGTGCCTTCGCACCTTCGGTGCTTGGCCCCTAATAATAATAATAATAGGAACGGGAACGGTTTCAATAGGTGCCTTCGCACCTTCGGTGCTTGGCCCCTAATAATAATAGGAACGGGAACGGTTTCAATAGGTGCCTTCGCACCTTCGGTGCTTGGCCCCTAATGAACATGAACCAACACCAAACACCCTGTGACAACTGGATTATATAGGTATGATTGAATTATTATTTTAAATATTATTTTAAAATACCAAGATGACAGGGTGGATGAGCACACGACGGGGTGGACACATAAAGCAGAACATAAAAAGCATGACAAAATATGGCAATGAAACATTTATTCAACTTAAAAAAAAAAAAATACAACAATTCTCAATCACATTGATATAACCAAGAGTTTAGAATGGCCTCTGGTTGAGATGAAACAGGCAGGGAGTTAAAAAACCTGCCCGTCTTTTCAGCAAAATGTGAATATACAGATTTGCTTTCAACTCTTTCTTAATTTTCTTCTTTCTCCTTGAAGGCGTTGCCTAGAATACATAAATTATTGTCAGGTTTTTAGGCCAATCACTGTTGTTTAGGCCTATTTCATCCCTAACTAAATTATTCAACTATAACCAGGGAAGCTGTTTTGTAAGTATAATATAGGTATTATATAGGTGATTAAAATTGATAAATTAATAATAAATTAGAGTTATGTTTCCTTCATATTATTTCCATACAACATTTATACTTACCTTAAGGGACCTAGCAGTGGTGGACCGTCCAGCTCCAGTGGCTCTGGAGTTGGAGGAGGAGTCTGCAACTCCACTATTGTCCTGGCTTTAGCTCTGGCAGCTTTCTTTGCCTCCTTCCATTTTTTCCTTTGTGAACGTTTTTTCTCTCTCTGTGAGGTCATTAATAGCTTTCTTCTTCCCTGTATCTCTATCTTTCATCCATCTCTCCCTTTCTTAATTAAGGTATGCCTCTCTTTGTTCAGGGTTTGCATCCTGGCGTTTTCTTTATTGCCGTGCACTTTCTGCCGCACTCAGAGGCATGTCCTGAGAACAGCGATGATTTTGTTTTTTTAATTTACAAAATATTATCTACAGCAGATGTTTCTATAAAATGTAGTATAACATTTCTATAAATTACAATATTAACTACAAATGAATGCTATGTCCACCCTGTCATGTGTATGTCCACCCTATTGAGTCTAAGGGGCCGACAGGGTGGACATTATGGAACAACGACAGGGTGGACATTTTGAGCTTCAATTAGCATATTAGCTTACAGCAAACTGTGACTAGCTAAATAGTTATGCTGCGTTCTATTATGGTCAACGATCCGACTCGGCCCTCGGATATGACGTCACTTCCACACTTCAAGCGTTCTGGTATGTTTTGCGCGTCCGAGTCGGAGAAAAACATGGACGCCACCCGGAAAGCTGTTGCTATGGTAGCACTGGCCGAGTACCAGGCGCTCCAAAATAAGTATGTGCTTCACCTACACAACACAGAGGAAGAACTCCAGGAAGAGAGCACAAGACGCAGAAGGTATGCTTGCTCATATTTCAGTATGTTTGGTCAAGTTTGAGCCACGTTATAGTAGATAATTTTGATGGTGATATAGGCTACTCCTTGCAGTATTGCTCTCCCCCCCCCCCAAAAAAAAAAAAAAGTTTTTTTTAATCTCTATTTCTTTTTCTCATTCACGCAGGGCTGTGGTATCAGCTGTGCTGCTGTCCAGGCAGCAGATCATCCTCAAGTCTGGAATGGAGTGGGAGATCATGCTGGATATGGATGACAATACATTTGCCAGTCATTTCCGGATCAGAAGAGCCAGGTTTGAGCAGCTCCTTCGACTGCTTCAGGAGGGGGGCCTGCACACCGAACACAGCCATGGACTTCCCCCCTTGCCTGTTCCCAAAAAGGTCCTCATGTTTCTCTGGTATATGGCCAACCAGAACAGCTTCAGAGAGATATCTGATAAATTTAATGCTTCCCAGTCAGCGACGCACAGAGCCATCCTTCAAGTGCTGACCATCATGTCAGGGATTGGCACAAACTTTGTGTCTTGGCCAAGGGGCTGTGAGAAGAGGATGTCTTCTGCTGTCTTCCAGCGCATCTCTGGCCTAGATGGAGTCATTGGGGCGATAGATGGTTGCCACATCAGGGTCCAGAGGCCACCCATCAGAGGAGGGGATTACATTAATAGGAAGTCCTACTACTCTGTCCTCCTCCAGGGAATTGTCAATGATGAAGGCCGCTTCATTGACATCTTTGCCGGACCACCAGGCAGGGTGCACGATGCCAGGATGCTGCGGGGCTCCACTTTTTACACCGAATGGCAGGAGAAGATGGGGGACTATCGTCTGCTCGGGGACAGTGCCTATATTGGTCAGGCCTTCCCCTTCATAGTAACACCTAAGCGTGACAACGGGGCCCTCACCGATGCTGACCACCAGCAAAATTACAACATCAGTCGGGGGAGGGTCATCGTTGAGCAGGCATTTGGCAGGACGAAGTGCAAGTGGCGGCGCTTAAGAGACCTGCAGAACACCAGGATGGACATTGTGGTAATGATTATCATGGCTGCATGCTTCTTGCACAACTTTGCGCTTGGAGCTGTGAATGGCTGTGATGAACACCCAGAGGGATGTCCAAGAGAGGAGGATGGCAACGAGTAGTTGTGACTATTGTTATCTAATAAATGTCTATTGTTTATTTACACCTTTTAAACAGTTTCAGTGTCAATTTTCTCCCCCTTTAAATCGTACCTAGAACTGTCTTAAACCTAAAACTCACAGAGTTATGTAACACTCTCCTAACATAACTTAATATTTTTTGTAATGTTCATGTATTGTTAAGTGTTGTAATACAAAGTGTTAAAACTTAACTTAATTCTTCATTGTGCTTCACAGGCCAGTGAGGTTTTTTTTGTAGCTGAAAAGACTGGTAACATTCAACCATGACAAGGCTTGGTTAATAGTAAAACAATATTTTATTGAAATTTACTATATAAATTGCACAGAACTGTGCTTTGTTTCCTTTTTTGTGGTCATTCACAAGGATAACACAGGATAACACTGAAAAACGGGAAAGTTAAGGCTAATAAATAAAATAAATTAACGGTATAATAGCATGTAAACAACTGTATTATAGCATGTAAACAATTCAACCCATACCGACATACATTAACATTATAATAAAAATAATAATTTTACATCTTTTCCACCATCTGGGTAAGCAACCTCTGGAATCCCTCCTGGGATTCCTTCATTTGTGCCAGGGTCTCAGCGTGGCGTTTTTGGGAGGCCGCTTGGGAGGCTGCCTCTGACTCCCTTAGAAATTCCAACAGCTCATTCTCCCTCTGGCGCTTGCGTGGCCTCCTTGGGGTAGCAGTGGGAATGGTGGTAGCAGTGGGATGAGGAACACAGGAGGACAAAGGAGGTGATGGAGGGCTGGATGGAGCTGGAGAGGGGGAATTGGACACACACACAGGTGAGGGAGTGCTAGTAGACTGTGCAGGTGAGATGTCTGGTGCAGACACATTGGCCTGTAGTGCATCTGGCCTGCGCACATCCAGGCCCATGGTTGTACCCACAACAGGGAAGACGATATCATGGTGACCGCCCACTAGGCCCCCTCCCTGTGGACGAATTGTTGCCCTTTACTTTTTTGTATGCCTCCACCAATGTGTTCCATTTCCGAGCCACCTTGTCTGGCACAAAGGTCTGCTTGAAATGGTGGCTTAGCTTGCCAGCAATATCCTCCCACAGCAGCTTCAGGCGCTGGTTCAGGTCATGGAGGGACCTGGGAGGGCCCTTACCCTCTGCCTCCATTTGCAGCCGCATGAGGTCAATGAGAAATAATGTTTGATCCCTCAAGAAAATCTCATTGGTGACAAGTGAGGCAGTGGCAGTGGTAGGCAGTAAGGCAGTGGGGTGGTGGCTCCCACCTGGCTGATATCTGAATCAGAAAAGAAAAAGAAAGAAAGATTAGCACAGTTAGCACAGTCCTCAGGGTTTAAAACAGTGTATGTGCATTAGTATCTCACCTGTGCTTTCAATGCACACTATGTTCACCGAGGTCATGAGCGTCTGGTCCAAGTAATAACCTGCTGTGGGGTTGGCCTGTTGTTGGAACAAGGGCCCATGAAAGGGCCGGGCCCTCTCCTGGTCCCAGTACAGCTCTATCTTCCCATCAATAAACACTAAAAATCAAACAATGTATATTACACTATGTATCTTTTGGGCAGTATGCTTTACAGTTGTCATTTTATCACACTTTTTTTTTTAATATATAGGCCTATGTTTTATATATAATATTATATATAATATATACAATTTTTGTTAATATATCTTCATTACCTATATATGTTTATTATTTTTGTTTCGTTTAAAAGCTTTACATATCAAGCTTTATATAGATATTTTTCTCATAGTTATATGATGACGTTATGTTTCTGCTTTTTTTTTTTTTTTGGCGCGTTCCAGTTCGCGGAGACCATGAAAGCGCGCACTGATTGATTTATTTTACGAAATCAAAATGCTTTCTTGTTATTGTGAATTTACACAAATAAAAGTATTGCGACTGATGCATTATTCTGTTCTGTATGTCCATAAATGTTGATAGGAAAATGCAAGCAATCGCCTCGTCGGCGCCTCGTCATGCAGTGCGCGCTCCACACTCCGCACACACATTTGGTTATGCGCCTAATAATAGCTAACAATAATCTAGGTTAACGTTATCAAATCAAATCATGCATTTTCTAACGTTACCTACCGCGAGTCAGCGCTGCGCCAGTTTGAAAAAGGCGGGTACAGGACCCTTTTTAATGAACGTTTGTTGTAGGTCTACTATGCATAGAGATATCTGAACATCTTTGCCAAATGAACATTTAAACAACTAAATCGGTCCAAAAACAATGAAAACAATTCATACTTACAAGTCACACAGGTCGCAGCCATCTTGTATTCCGATTCGGAATTCTTGCTCGGTGTCCTCACGGTTGTCCAAACTTCCGAGCGGCAAAATCCGAGGAAAGGGGGCGTGTTGGTGCGTGTTGCTAGGTAACGTCTGTCTTCCTAGTCGGAGCTCCGACACGGATAAATAATCGAACGCAGCATCAGTCTAAGTTGTATAAACTATAAAGTTGCATTAGTATTAATATAAAGTTGTCCTTTTTTACAGTCATTTTATGGTTTAGAATGTTTCCATAAACACTGATATCACCCTGTGCAGGTCTTAAATGCCTTAAAATAGATTTTTAGTGTAGGTGATTAATAAATGATTTTGCATATTTTTAATGCCTAAAAATTAACGTTTCCATATCTTTTCATTTAATTGTTTATTCATGTATAGTAATGATTTATAAAAAGAAAACTAAAACCAGTGTGAAATAAATGTTAAAAGCAGGAATAAGAAATTAATTGTACAATTGTACTTTTTCTGCAGGTACTAAACATCTGCAATGTTTAGTCTGGTGTCCACAAATGACAACGGACCTTTCGCAAAAACAGTAGTATGAAACAGAGCTTACAATTTATTTTTTATTTTTTTTTACATTTTAAGAAACCCAATCAATAAATAGACCCACTGTTTTGTGACTTTACTGTGTAGCCTATAGTCTCAGTTCAAGCAGTAGCTATACGTGCACTGATCGATCATCTCTTCTAGCACATGAATATGTTGTTTAAGTGTGATAAAAACCAAGGCAGAATTGAAAAGAGTATCCCTGGCTCTAAAATGTTAATTCTCTGCTAAATTATATGCTAAATAATAATAATGAACTGCTCGTCTTTCTCTTTTACATTTACATGTATTCATTTAGCAGACTCTTTTCTCCAAAGTTTGAGGAATAAGGCATAGGGAGGGATTTGGAGGTGTAGGCTAACTGTTTTTATAATTCTGTTAACTGTCAGATTGCCTGTCAATCAAACTTCGGCGAAACTCAGTTAAAAACTAAATATTACAACTATAAAATTATTACAAATTATAAATATTATGTACGTTAGCTAAATTACCCTGAATGTTTACTACGTTATTTTGTGTTGGTCAAGAGACTCCAAGTGGTGAATACAAACATGAACATAAAACATAAAAACTTTTCTAGCATGAGTTCTTCATAAGTATCTGTGGATATGTTGACAAGAAACAACGGCAAACAAAACTTTTAAATATGATAATTTGTGTAAATTAAAATTTGGTATTTGGAATAAAAAAGCTATAGCTACACAAGCAAGGTAAAAGCACTTAATTGCTAATAAACCATAATTGAAGATCAGTGGGGAAAAAATAATAAAGAATGAATTGTGTGGAATGTACTGGAAACCCCCTTAAGGCAAACGCAGACGTCACGTTCGGCAGACGCAGGCGAAACGCTCGGCAGACGCAGACGAGACGTTCATTGAGACGAGTGCATGTTGCAAAGTCATATTAAAGAACCCATCGGAATATGGGGTGTGATTTATACATTTACTTTGCTAACTAAGCAATCAATCGTGTCGATCATCGCGTACCTTGCCATGAGCAATGACGTGTGATAAGAAGCGTTACACTTTCGTCGCCCACATACTCGCCTGAGAAGCTACGTGAGAAGCTACGTGACGTCTGCGCCGTGTCGTCTGAAGTTTTGCCAGTTTACGAAAAAAAAAACCTTCAATGTTCTAAATTGACGTAATTACAGTAAGCTCTGTGCATTAACAATTCGTCTAGTGAGGGGGACTGATGGATATGTGTTTTTGCCAGTTAATCCCTGTAAATAATAATAAAAAAAAGGATATTTATTTACAACATGTAATTTAGTAGGACTCTTATACTGGAATGCGAAAGGAGTTAGCCTATATTACTTAATTCAGCCAGTTAGAAAAAAAAGGTAAATAACTGTATTAAATTGTGCATTTGAAAGATTTTAGTACATCAATATGTTAAACTATACAGTTAGTAAACATTTAAATGAAATGCCCATTTATAAAGGTGTGTTTAAAATCAGTCAGAAGCTAACCCAGTTCAACACGTCCTTATTAGGAGAAAATACAAAATATGCAATTATCCACATTAGATTATTTATATAGGGGAGAGCAGGGCACAACCTAACGATTTTTTAACTATTTCAGTTTGTGTGAATCCACTTGGGGTTCAGAGTATTTCCCCCCCCCTACATTAATTTCACACGTCTAATACAATTATGTGGTTTTGTTTCATAAGTGTATGCTTTTTTGTTGATATACCCCGGAAGAATGGAAGTGAAATGTGACAACATGCCCCATAGGTGGGGTAGTATGTCCAAATAACAGCTTAAAATGTTATCATATAAAAAAGACAAACTAAAATATTTTGTTAATAAAATACAATTATTAATTTTTTTAAATAAAAAGGCATTTTTTAATCATTAAAAATATACACATTTTTGAGTTTGACAACAAACACATCACTTAATATAGCACAGCATCGTTAAAAATATAACAATAAGGAATTTCTGAACATTGACTCCCAGTCTTTATTCACCTTTTTTTCATGGTTTTCACAAAAGAATTCAAAAAATATAGAATATAATATCATATTTCTAATAGGGCTCATTGTAATGCAGTCTTACAACCACGCACCCCACCACTTTAACACATGTAGTGTGTGTGCTCAGGGACAACATGTGTTGTGTCAGTTTTAACACACAACCTGTGCCGTGTAATGAAGGTTTGAGTGCAAGTATCTTTATCCCCAAGCTGCATATGAAATTGCCTCCATTGCTCCTCTTCCTCCTTAAAATATTACATGTCATTCCAACCTATAAACATAATTTTAAAATGTTAAGTTGTCTCAATGTAGGACCAAATATAACACAAAATATACTGTCATTAATGATGTACTGTACCACAAACATGTGTATTGACCCCTGGCCCGTACCATGATGGTAGTTTAACAAATTCAGGGTTACAGGATTAGTTTCGAGTTGACAAAACCAAACCAATCTATTCAGGCTTTGTTGGTCCCATGATGCTGATCATCAGCTTTCTCTGTCAACTCAGGCTTTAATCCTGAGTTTAGGAGTTTAGCTGTGACATCAGCAGTGAACAGCCAATCACACGCTCTGGATCAGTGGAACTGAGATTAACTTCTCACGAGAGAAGCAGTGAGATTCACTTCACTCTTCTGCAGAATATACATGATTGAAAAATATTAAGAATTTAAACAAATTTACACAGAAGAAAAGAGCTGTCGAGGACAACTTTAAGAAAAATCTTATACGTCAATGCAAGTCAAAGTTATGAAGTTAGTTTAGTTCATATATAGAGAGAATTGAACATGTAATTTTTTTTATAGATTTAGTTATTGAATTTAAAGCTTATTTGTATGACCTTTATATAGGCTATTTATTTTAATATTAACAAAATGCATATTAATGATTGATTTACTAAAATTATACATGTGTAATTGATTAAGGGTATAATAATTACATAAATTATTTTTTAATAATTAAAAAATATTATTATTATTATTATAAATAAGCATTGTTAAAAGCCAGAGGCTTAAGTCTTTAATAGCCATTTGCTATGTAGTGACCTTTAATTTGGAGTAGAAACAGAGGGAGTGGCTTCATTGCATCAGAGGTGTGTCACTTTGCTCACAGCTGATTGGTCCAATTTCAGTTTGAGATCTTATCCAGAACATACCCTGCCCTGGAGCTAGTGTTGTTTTTGGCGGCCTGTTTTAATTTTAGTTTTAGTCTAGTCTTTGTGTCAAGCTGTCATTTTAGTTTTTATTAGTTTTAGTCATAGTCATACTATTTTAGTCTAGTCAAGTTTTAGTCGACTAAAAGTCTGAGCATTTTAGTCTTATTTTAGTCAGAATTATCTATGGCTATTTTCGTCTAGTTTTAGTCGACGATAACTGATGACATTTTAGTCAAGTTTTAGTCAATGAAAATTGTATTTTAGTCTCTTTTTAGTAATGCAATTCTATTTAACCCAGTCAATATAGTATAAGTACATCTTATAGACAAAACCAAAATCTTCTTTCAGCCAAACCCATTTCAAACAATGTTATCTTATTATATTATTGTTATAGACTCAAGAATACATCCATTCCAGACACGGAAGACACTCTGATTTGAAGTTACAACATATTTATTTTACCAACTAAACATGTTAGAAGTACACACACATACATTTGAATAAAATAAATAAAAACATTGAGATGTCTCTTAAGGTTCGTGGTGTTTTTTCCTGTGATTTTTGTGGCCACATTTCTCCCCATCTTTTTCCACAACACCCGTTTTATTTTCCACTTCAATGTAATAAAAGTTTTTCCAAATGTCTTAATAAGAATAAATGCATATTTAATTTAATTTAATAATAGGAAAATAATATCCAAATTATTATTTCATTCTTTAAATCTGTTTAAAATTAGACCCACATTATAGTTAAAATGTTTTTCTGTCTTGTATTTTATCTCAAAATAAAGGATGTAATTTTATTCCACATGGAAATGAGCGGAAATAAGTGAATACAGCCTCTTATTCGCTTATGAGGTAATCATAATGCTGCGGTTATTTTAACATATCTAATTGCTGCCGTTATAACGGCCCATTTCAAATGTTTACGTGCTTTTCTTTCTTTTTTTGAGCGGTGATGAAATATCTTGCTCTTGTAAATACTTGTCAGCATTTCAGTAATACAAGTCTATATCTTTCAAATGCATCCAAATAACAGCGAAGCACAGCCGTACGGTGCTCTGCAGTGGCCTAAAAGGATATAAACCGTGAATTCTGAAGTTATATATTATTGAAAACTCAGACATGTGGATTCAGAAGGCACCACACGACCTTGGTGTTTGTCAAACAGTAATTTAGGTCATTCGGCCGGAGATTTTTACACGGGTGGTGGGAGAAAAACACTGATATTCTGGATTAAGACGACAATAAAATCACTGACTAGCCCCTGTAAATGATAAAGACACCTTACAACCGCTGGACAAATAATTACCGTCCGAATAGTGCTTACGAACCCCGATTGCCCGCCCATCGGTCTCGTTCACTCACCGGAGCTAAATCTTCTAAAACGCCGCGCGAGTGGGGTTTGAAGAGAGTGATGTGGCCTGCGTCTGAGCAGTGCGCCCTGATGCAGCCCCTGAATGAGACGCACAAAAATACTGCAAAATAATAATAAAAACGCGACTTTTCGTCTCGTCTCATTTTCGTCAACGAAAATGAAGAGACATTTTAGCATAGTTTTTATTTTGTGAACCACATTTAGTCTCGTTTTTATTCGTCATCGTCACATGACCAGCATTTACGTTGCGTCTCGTCTCGTTTTCGTCACGTTATAAAGGTTCGTTGACGACGATATTTAGTCATACTTTTCGTTGACGAAAACAACACTACCTGGAGCAGGTTAGCTATGGAGCTTAAGTTACTATGGAGATGAACACAGCTAAAAGCCAAACCACTTTAATGGTACCTAAAACCCAGGATTGGCACAAACTAAGCTTAAACATATCTGGCTAGCCAGCTAAACCGGCTTCATGGTATAGGCCCCTGGTAAGGCTGAACCATATATTATTCCATTTAGTAAACGGGAAAGTTGATAGGTGGGGTTTTTAATGCTCCAAGTTTTTTCTTCTTCTTCAATTTATGTAACCCGGAAGGACCCTTTGAGATACAGTATGTCTTCTACCAAGGACTTGTGGACATGATGGGCAGCAAAAGAAAAACAAAACACACATTTCTAGAAAATTATGTAAAATGTTACTAGAGTGGTGATTTCTTTATTATAGGCAGGCTGTCAATCAATTATGAACAAGGTGTGGGCTTTAAATATTTTTGCCTGGGTCAGAGCAGGCATAAAGGCAGTACGTTTTTTGTTTATTTAAAAACTGCAATGATCTGTGAACGACCAGTTTGTTGGAAAGGTAAACTACCCATAATACCAATATGTAGCCGCTAGATGCCTGTATATCTCTATAAAAAAAATAAGCGGGGCTCTTGGCTGCATTCCGGTTTGTATTTCTGTATTTTCATACATGCATATCCTAGGCGTTTATCCACACGCACGTTCTCCAGGCGTTTATCCACACGCACGTTCTCCAGGCGTTTATCCACACGCACGTTATCCATGCGCATTATAAAAAATATACTTTCTTACATACGTCGCCGCCATCGCCGCCACGCACTTTGAACGCAGCTCCGACACGTGACCGTGACGTCTAACGTCTCGAATCTTGCGTCTGACGCCTGAATACTATGGGATTTTGGCCAGACGGCTGATGAGCGTATACACGTTAGTTCTCCTCTCTGTTTGCTAAGCAATCATCACATTTTGTATAAATCACACCCCATAGACGAGTGCATGTTGCAAAGTCATATTAAAGAACCCATCGGAACGCCATAGCTGCCGCGCTGCTCCTGCTCCCGGTGTGAATGCACTCATTGATTAACATGGGCGCCGAAAAAAAACACGCGCTGCTTACGCCCTGCTTACGCGTGCGGTGTGAAACCGGCGCCGGTTTCACACCGCACGCGTTAGCAGGGCATAAGCAGCGCGTTTTTTTCTCTGCGCCCATGTTAACAGATTAAAGCATTCACACTGGGAGCAGGAGCAGCGTGTAGCAGGAGCAGAGCAGAAGCAGCAGTGCCGCGATCGTTTCGGCGCCGAGTCTATTTAAAGCCACAGTGGATTGTT